>NC_057812.1:258546414-258656847 GCF_018294505.1 Triticum aestivum | reverse complement strand
TTGAGTCTGCAGAACCCAAGGGAAGGTGATACGTTGTTAGGAAAAATGTAAAACCAAGGTAGGGCCTTGCTGGAGGAGTTTTATTCAAAGCGAACTGTCAAGGGGTTCCCATAAGACCCAACCGCGTAAGGAATGCAAAATCAAGGAACATAACACCGGTATGACGGAAACTAGGGCGGCAAGAGTGGAACAAAATACCAGGCATAAGGCCGAGCCTTCCACCCTTTACCAAGTATATAGATGCATTAAAGTAAATAAGATATAGTAATGATATCCCAACAATATCCATGTTCCAACATGGAACAAACTTCATCTTCACCTGCAGCTAGCAATGCTATAAGAGGGGCTGAGCAAAGCGGTAACATAGCCAAATAACGGTTTGCTAGGAAAGGTGGGTTAGAGGCTTGACATGGCAATATGGGAGCCATGCTATAGCAAGTGGTAGGTATCGCGACATGGCAATAGAGCGAACAACTAGCAAGCAAAGATAGAAGTGATTTCGAGGGTATGGTCATCTTGCCCGAGATCCCGCAAGGAAGAAGAACGAGTCCATGAAGAAGACAAATAGACGTAGTCGAACGGATCCTCACAAACGCGACGTTATCGGAACTAACCCGAAGAAGCAACACCGGAAAGAAGCAAACAACATAGTAAACAACCATCACATAAACACGACATGATGCACAACCAAGTATGATGCATGTCCAGTTTAATGATGCATGGCATGGCAAGATGCACAAACAATACTACAAATTAAGTGGAGCTCAATATGCAACGAGTTGCATATTGACGGGACACCACATTCAAGTTATTTAGTTCGATCTCGTTTATGTACCCACAATATTAAATGTTGATTAACATGGCAAGAGGTGAAGCAAATGAAAACTACCTATCTAGGCAAGTTTAAATGAGGCCGGAACAACAAGTCCGAAAACTCCTCATGTGCATATTTTAGGTTTGGTACTGTTCTGCCCTAAACAATATTTTAGAGTTGTTAAACATGCAACAGGAGTGCACCATGTTAAACTAGGCATTTTTTACCCCATTTACATATAAAGATTATTTAAAATGGAGCTACAGTTATTAAGTTATGAATTAAAGCATTTTAGCATGTTATTAGAACAAATTTAAACAAACAGCAAGTTAAACATTTCAAACATGCATGAAAGTTGGAAATTATGACACTAGATGAGATCCTAAGCACTTTTCATATACAATGTTTTTACAAAGGATTGTGAGATATTAAAATGTATGAACATGGAGAGGCAATCTGTAAATATGCAGTTTTCGGTTAAATGGTAGAAATCACAGCGCATGGAAAAATATATGCATGGGCCGAAACTGGCTGACCCATCATTGCACAGGAGAGGGGCTGGGCGCGTCCTCACCAGAGGGCCCATAGGCCGGCTCGATGGTGGGCTAGGCTGCGCATGAGGGAGATACTTGGGCCTTAGGGCGCTGGAGGGGAGGCAGCCAGGCGCTCGCTTGAGCGAGGCGTGGTCAATGGGGCGAGCGGTTGCGCTCTGCTCGTTCACCTCATGTGGACGGAGCAGAAGAGGGCTAAGCACACCGGCGTCGACAAACACCCATCGTGTCTGAAACTCGCTCGTGGATGGAGGAAGCTCGAAGTCGATCCCCTCGCCCGCTGTCGCGGTGACGGCCTGGAAGCTCACACACCCCGAGCTCTGTCGAGGGTATGTCAGATGCAGTGAGAAGAAGTGGAGGAAGAGGGCCACAGAAGGAGCGATGCCCACCATGGCTTCGCACACAAAGGCGAAGACAGTGAGAAGAGTCACAGATTGAGGGTCGAGATGCAGCATGTGGATCTGATAATGCTCGAGCACCGCGTTGAAGAAGGCGGAGAAGGGGGCAATCAGGCCAGCCCAGAGGGCATCTATGAAGATTGGGACCTCAGTGGCCGCTCGGGCAATGCGAGCGCGAGACGCGGGCCAAGCCGCCGTCTCTCCCCACTCTTTGAAAGTGGAAGCAAGCATGGGGCGCACCTTGTCCATGGCCTCGTCGTTGAGCACCAGAGGTCAGCCGAGCGCGGGCTCGAAGGATAGAGGCACACTCGGCGAAGGCAGAGGCTTCTTCCCCTTGTCTGATTGTTTCAGTGCCATAGCGACGAAGCAGGCGAAGTGCAGGACAGATCGGAGAGGAGGAGCAGAGTCTCGAGGAAGTAGAAGGACTGGGAAGGCGAGGCGTGGGCAATGGGGGAATAACTATGTAGGTTGCGGGGGCCGCGAAGCCAGGCAAATTCAAAGGCAGCGTGGGGAAGCGGAGACGCCCACGACCAATCAACTGCCACGCGTCAACCGAGGCCACCGGCTTTTGGGGCCTGCGGTGCTCCGCGCTTGACCCTTTGGCTTCGCCTTGAAGCCAAGCCCGAGCGCGCCTTAGGCACGGGGGCTACTGTCGGCGTTCTGGGAACGGGGGTCCCCAGACTTGCCTGCCTGCGGCCCATGGCGTGGCTATGTTGGCAGGTCTGTACGGCCCATCATCAACAACAAGGCATTCAAGACCCTCACGAGGGGCCAAGCCTCACGAGGCGGATGACGCAAGACCTCCTCAGGAGTAGCCTCACCAGGCTGCCTCGCGAGGAACGGAGATATCAAGGCGGGGCGAACCTCGCGAGGCACTCGTGACTTGAGCCATGACGATCGACACCAGGCGGGCGCCAGCACGCTTAGCGTCCTTGTTTCCTCTTTGGTGCCCAGGGGGCAAGCGCAGGCGCGAAGTACCGAGGCATTAGGCAAAGGTTTCCATATCGGTGCAACAAGACCAAGACCAGAAGGACGGCAGGACGGAGGTCACCATGGAGCCCAGGACGGCGTCACCACCAGAACCTTTGGCAGGCGAAGAGCACCTTTTGTCAGGATAGCTTGTACTAGCTATCCCCTTTCAAAATGGGCCGCCGTTGTTGGCTCCCCTCCCGCTCAATATTTGAGTAGAGGACCAGTGCCTACATAAGCAGAACTTGCCACCACTGTAGCGGGGGGATTCAGAGTCATCCCACCCTGACCATTAGCCACACCAAGCACAAGAGCACCTCAACCTCAGGAGGTTGTTCTTCCCCTTGTATTGTTCTTCATCAGCCTAAGAGGCAATCTACCACCACCACACTAGAGTAGGGTATTACACCACAATAGTGGCCCGAACCAGTATAAACCTTGTGTCTTTGTGTTGCGAGTGCGTCGAGTTCGTCCGCGAGACCTTAGCAAGCTAGGGCGTAGATCGGTAGGAGGGAAAGAGCTTCGCGCGCACCCCAGAGTTCGAAACTCAAGGGTTTGCCGGAACCCATGATCCGATAGTCTCTATCACACGCACACCGTCTCCACATTGCCCTTCTGCCACAACACACATATGGACACATACACACGTTCTCTCTCACTCACACACACAGGGGCTGTTTGGTTTGAGACTAAGTTTGCCTAAGGTTGCCACACCTAAGGTTAGGCAAGTTTGACCAACTTAGGTGGGTGTTTGGTTCAAGCCACACCTTAGGCAAGCCACATTAGGGTCCCACATTACATACACTCAAAAAGTGTGGCAAGATTCCCTTAGGCTTGCCAACTTGTGGCTCTCATTTTGAAGAACTAACCTTAGGCAAGTGTGGCAACATTGTCTCTATGACAAGTGGGCCATAGGGGCAATAAAGTGTGTCAAGCCAAAGTGTGGAAAAAACCATGCCAAGTAAACTGTGGCTGCCAAATTTTGGCTTAGCAAACGGTGGCTGGGAACCAAACAGCCCCAAAATCAGTATTAAAAAAACTAGGGCGCACCTAAAACGTCCAAATCCAAATAAACACGAACTGGAGCTAAATTCAAATATATGGAAATATTGTACCATTAAGAACTTTTCCCGCAAAAAAGTTGAGTAATATTCGGGGATTGTTTTCACACACACAAAAAGGTTCGGTGGATGTCCTTCGAGCGCGACACGGTGACGCACCGTTCGATCGCCCGTGTGGCCGCGGTTCATGTGCTTGCACAGGATTCCGTATCGTGCTTGTGGTAACTAATAAAAGTGTTGCCTAAGTCTAATGTTTACGTGTACTAGTATGGTTTTCTTTTAAGTTTGACCAACCCTATATAAAACTAAACTAAGCTCCCATACGTGCACTCATCAATATGCCGCCGCCGTTGCGCATGCCGGCGCCCGCCTGCTCCGGCCAACAATTTCTCACCCATCACCGTCGTGTATCCACCATGCCGAAGGCTTTCCCGCTCATGTCGTCTGTAGTCCCTCCTTGTGATGCCGATGCGCTACCAAGCACGCGAGCAGCTGGTGGAGCCGCGTCTATGCATGCAGCATACGAAGAGGAGGACGAGCGCATGCTCCAGCACGCTGGCGAGGAGGAACTAGCATGTCATTGTCGTCTCCGCCCGCGTGGAGGAGGCGCGCATGGTGGCTCTCGCAGCGGAAGCCGGTCGCGCGCGCGTCGAGCCTGCAAACCGGGTGCGGACGCGGAATCTACCTTCGAGACCTTGAATGCCACGTGGATCCTGCAATCTGAAGGAGCAATTTGGGTTAGTCGACTCTTGTGAGCCGTTTGATGCAACATGGATGGCTAGAAGGGCTTCTTCAACCTCCGAAATAGATGCACGGTTCATCTTCTCAGCCCGCCACACGCCTAACCGCCTGCCACCGCCGCGCCCTCCCCTGAACCGCCTGCCACCGCCATGCTCCCCCCACCCCCGCCATGCTCCCCCCACCCCCGCCATCCGTTTAACCCCGGGCACGATCCATTTTTTTCGGAAAACTGCATTCCACACCCAACACTCATAAGATAGGTCATGGGCACCCTGTCGTCTTCTTCCTTCACTCTGCCAAACTTCTTTCACAAATCGACTGACCCAAATTATACTACTAGTACGAACGTATTAACTACAGTAGGAACACGAAGATACAAGCAGTAGTACCAACTGCAAGAAGAACAGTAGTAAGACATAGTACTAGTACTACTGTACGTACTAAATAGTTCAAATACCGAGAAAGAACATAAACATAGTTCAGCTGGGGCCTCATCACAACACACCCTTGAAAATAAACTAAGCAACTAGTCCGCTTGACACTGCAGTAGAACCAGCATGAGCAACGGCACTGCCACCTACTTGGAGTTCGAGTCCATGTCCTTGGCTTCGTCCTCGCCCATCTTCCTCTTTGTCGACGCTTCTTTGTTTGAACCGGACACTGGGCTCTGCTTCTTCATCCAACCCTTGTAGATATTTAAACAAAGG
The DNA here is from genome assembly GCF_018294505.1 of Triticum aestivum. NCBI lineage: Eukaryota > Viridiplantae > Streptophyta > Magnoliopsida > Poales > Poaceae > Triticum > Triticum aestivum. The sequence goes on along the minus strand of NC_057812.1, from coordinate 258,651,606 downwards.
TAGGCATCCATTCCTGCATACAGGATGTGATCTTCATCTAATGTCATCGAATCCCATGCATGATGAAACTCGTGATGAGGTTTCTTCAGTTTAGCGTACGAACGATCAATCATGGCTGCTGCCAGGGTCAGCATTGAAGGCTGAGAGGAGGACACCAGCCCTTCCTTCTAGAGGTCGAAGGGGTCGCCTACAACGAGGCCTATCCGACCCAGGATTTCCTTGTCGTTCCTAAAGTCTACAGTAACGAATTTGACTCGGCCGCCCTTGAGGAACTTCTTAAATTCCTCGCACTCAACATCGGCATGGCATATGTGGTAGACCAAGCATAAGTCATGCACACAAACCTGGATCACGGCGGGCTTCTTATTCTCTGCCTCCTTTAGTTTCTTCTTGCTTCCCGGGACTGTGGTGTACTCAACATCTAGCCCAGCGACCCACTCATCATTTGAGTTTTCGAACATGCATTTGAAGCGAGCAAGGCATTCTTTCACCGTTGCGGAAGAACGGGTGTAGATGACGTCGAACTCATCGCCAGTGATGGTGCTAACGTTGTACTCACCGCCGATCATGGAGATTTGGGACGCCATGGATTTGGGAGGTGGGTTAGGATTAGTGGAACTGCCGTAATGTGAAAGGACGGGACGACTGGGAGCAAACAATTGTAAGGTATTGTACTAGTAGAAGACGGGGACGAGTAGGGCGTGCGAACGGCGTGGTGTTGCTGGCTTGCCCGATGGATAAACGGCCGCAAGCCCCCAAAGAGTTCTCGATAACTATGCAAGACCCACTAGATGTCATGTCTACTAGACCCATATCGTAGGCCTGACGGTATAGCTTCTGCCTATTCGCACGCCATGCCGGCTTGTGTGTAACTTCAATTATTTCCATCAACCATCGCGCCTCCCACGACCTTCGCCTCCCTCGCGTGGTCGCGCCCTTTGAGACTTCGACCGGCTATAAATGAGCAATTTTTTTGCCTACTCCGCATGCATGATACTCCCTCTGGTCCTTTTTACTTGCGTCAACCGTTTGCAAAGTGTTTGACAAAATTTATAAGTACTAAAAATATCAATATCTACAATATCGTTTCTTGTTTTGTGACATATCAACCAATAAGAGATGTGGGCGGTGCATGCTTTCAATGACTTGAGACTGCCAAACATGACATGCAGTGGTTAGTTCATTGCATGCAATGCTATTAATTAGCAAAAAGACATTAAGTTTTCTCGTTTTCCTCTCCGCCTTGGTCGCAGTGCACAACGTAATATGACTTACACACCTAGACGGAGGGGTAACCCAAATAAGTACCTCTTGGGTGGGTTAGATTTTTTGGGGGTTAGTTGAGTTCAAACTAACCCAAACTAACTCTAACACATGGATCCAAACAGGGCCAAGGTTAGCTATTAGAGTACTACTACCTCCCTTCTAGTTTAAAGGGCTTGATTCAAAATTTTGACCTACTCTTAGAAAGATAGAGGCGGTGGAATAGTTTTTGTAGTTCTTCACAAAAAAATGTGTTTACCAATGCATGCATGAACATGGGTTACTCTAACCCCCCTCTCTTCTTTAGTTCTTTGCCACATCGGCATGTTTGCTATTCCGTGTGCCTGATACCAGCTAAGATACCACCATTATGGCCAGCCTTAATCATCGCATGCAATAATTTAGTGCACCTTAAAATATGAACATGTGTGGGCGTGTATGTTTTTAATGACTTGAGACTATACCTAGCCCGGCATGCAAGATGAGACTTATTATGCACCGTTTCCCATACCTATTGGAAGCCCATTCGTCTCCAAATCCTTTCCTCACCATGTGTGGAAACAATATGCCTGCCAGACTCTCCTTCTCCCTCCGGCGGTCCCACCACTCCACCCCGTGTGGAAAAAATCTGCATGCATGACTCTCCTCCCTCCGCGCTCGTCCAATCAGTTGTGACCAGCAATATTTCCACCCCTTCCCTCCCACGTAATTTACTGCAACAAATATGCCCACATAGTTGTTACTTAACTGCAGGTGCATTGGGTCACCGACATATGGGCCCAACAGGGGTCCGGCCCGCATGTCAGTGATGCAACTGGACCTGCAGTTAAGTCAGTGCAGCTCAGTCCATATCTTACGTAGGTGTGCCATTGCTCGCTATAAATACTGCGCCTCCCACGACATCGCTATCTCCTCCCCCTCATGTTCACGTTCATCGCTATCTCCTCCCCCTCCCTGGCTCCCTCTCATGTCGAAAACCATGGCATCGCCCCTCCCAGGACCTAGGTTCCCCTCACTGCACCGCGCGGAGGGTCACGCGTCGTCATTCCGTTCCTCGCCGCCACTAGTCGAGGAGGACGTGTCGGCGTTCCGCTCCTTGCCGCGACGCGATGCGTCGCCATTCCATTTCTCGTCGCCACTAGTCGAGGTGGACGTGTCGGCGTTCCCAATCTCGCCAGCACGTGCGTCGGAGGACGCGTCGGCTCCCCGCTACGAGGAGAACGCCGCGCCACCTGCCGAGCCCCTTAGCTTTGAGGAGCTTTGGAAAGAAATGGATGTCGCCTTGTGGGAGGCTTTGCCTCCAGCAGAGCACATCAAAATAGAGGCGGAGAAGAAGGCCGAGGAAGAGCCGCGCACCGCAGAACAAGCTGCCTGGGAGGCCTATGTCGCATCCAAGAGAGTTAGGCAATTGGCTCTTTGGCAGAAGGCTCGTGCGAGGGCCGTGAGGGTGGCGGAGGACGCCCGTGCCGACGCCCTGAGTGCAGTCGGGCCCAAGCGCCTCATCTACGCTTGGTGGTACGTGGACCGGGTGCACGCTTTCAGCGAGGAGGAGTACCTATTGGTGCCGGATCACCACACCGGTGAGATCGCGCTCGCCCGCCGGCAAGCCGCCAATCAGCACCTCGCAAGTTGCGAGGTTGAGGAAGAGGCGTTGTGTCGGCGCGCCGGGAAACGGCCGCGCACCAGGGCACTCGTGGCGCGCCGCAAGCACTTGTCAGGACCCCGACTCAATGCCACATCGATCTAGCATGTAACACCTCATATCACTTTGCGGCCTCACGCACGGTATCCCCACGGGTGTCGCCTTACCTTTGCCCGGGACCGTTTGCGCCTTTTGGCACACGTATATGATGGTGTCGCTAGCATCCATATGATAAAGAGCCCGGGCTGACATGGCTAGTCGTAAACCCAAAGTGGCACTAACTTACAGGGACAGACATCCATGACCCAGCATCGAACGTGTCGGTCATCAGCGAGTGAATCCAGGCTGTAGCACTGGGCTAACAGGACTCCGGTGAACCGGGCTGTAGCGGGCTAACAGGACTCCGGTATTCATCGCGTGACATTTCCCCAAAGGGACAGACACAGGATCGAAGAAGGACACATGCCGGCCAGCCTAAGTGTTCCGGAGCAGTAGCAAGCTACCAGGGCTCAGAGGAAACACTAGGAGACATTTCCCGGTAAGAGAGACTACTAAGGATAAACAACTAGATAGTCAGATCCCACACATAGCAATACACATTACACGTACGCATAACATGCAAGTATGTGCTGTACAACATGGCATCACAGCATAACTCAACAACTCATATAGATAAGGCTCAAAGAGCCATCATAGCATTATTACAAACAGGGGTCACATGACCCAACATTCAGAGCAATCAAGCAACAAACGGAAGCATTACATGTCTGAGTACAGACATCTATAAATGAAAAAGGCTGAAAGCCTGACTATCTACAACGTCCGATCAAGATCGTAGCTGAGGTACAAGCTACTTGTCGAAGTCCATGAGAACACTAGTAAGACCGAAGTCTCCGTTGCAAAAACATAAATAAAGCAACATGAGTACAAAGGTACTCAGCAAGACTTACATCAGATCCTATCATACATGCATTTGTATCAAGAGGGTAATGTGGGGTTTAGTTGCAGCAAGCCAGCTTTGACTCTGTGGCTATCCTGTTCTACGACTACCAGAAACTCTTGAGGTGAGACAACGTACACGAGTCCACTAATCACCACACAATACACTACTATGGATTCATCCCCGTCTCCCTACGAGAAGGCCATCCATAGCACTCACACTTGTCTTGAGCATTTTAGAGTATCCACTTCAAGTTGTCTATGTACCATGTAAGCATCCAAGAAGTCCATAACCGCGGACCCGGCTATTCGAATAGATCATGTTAACCCTGCAGGGGTGTACTTCTTCACACACGCTCTCGCCACTTACTGCCATGTACACGTCATGTATCTCGGCAACCTTCAAGCGGAAGCCTGGCGAGGGTGTCGGCCACGACCTGACTAACCACACAAGACTCTAATCCAGGTTTATCGCCTATTCGGGTTCCATCCGCAAGGAGATCCGGCCGGGGTGTCGCTCACGGCCCCAAACAATGTGAGCAGGGTTCCCAAGCCCACCATCCGGGTGCCACTTGGTACACCGTGCCACCTGTGCCTAGTCTGTCCCAAGCCCACCCTGCCGGGTGCCACTTGGTAGAAAAATAGCACTACCTACAAACACCAGAAACTAGTTGCGACTCCTGGACAAAGGTCAAGTTGGTTAGTAAGTCGAGAGGGGCACTTAAGCATTCCAATGTGTGGTAGTATCGAGTCATTGGACAACATACATAGAACTCAGTGCTTAAGGACGGTTCCAGTGAGACAACCCACCATGTACTCCTACATGGCCTCTCACCGCTACCTTTACCAAATCGTGTTCACACACTTCACTCTCAGCATCAGAACATATCGTAACACTCCAATTCATTCCCAATGAACCAGACCTGACACAACTCTAAGCAATAGCAGGCATAGCATGGTAGGAACACAACATGGCTCAATCAACTCCTACACATGCTAGTGGGTTTCAACTATTTACTGTGGCAATGACAGGTCATGCAGAGGAATGGGTTCAACTACCGCAGCACAAAGTAGCAGATGAATCGTTGTTGTCCTAATGCAATAACTGAGAGCAGGAGCGAGAGAGTAGGATTGTATCGGAATGAACAAGGGGGTTTTGCTTGCCTGGTAAATCAACAAGGGAGGCACTGCTTCATAGACAGGTACTCTAGAACGGTCTCCGGAGCAAGACCTATCGAGAAGGAACGGTGCCAACAATCAATACACAAACATACGCAACAATATGATGCATGAACATGGCATGAAGATGTGATGCTGTTTGAGTTAATGCAACTAGTACTCATTTGGTTTGAAGTCCATTTGAACCATAAGCTCAAATGCATCTCCAAAGTAGGCTCTTATATATGCCATAATGTGTTTTCTCATATTCAGCATGTATAAGTTGGTTTTCATGCATGAAACTAGTACAGATGGAAAGATTGCATTTTTCTGATAATTTTTCATATATAAATTATTTCAATCTGAGCTACGGTTGAATTGATATGAATTTTTGAAGTTTAAATCAATTTCTGGAATTTCCTGAATTATTTTAATTCCAGAAAATATATATTGCGTCAGCATTGAGTAAGCATGACGTCAGCAGTCAACTGCGGCTGACTGGGGTCAAACCTGACGTGTGGGGTCCACACGTCAGTGACAGGGGGTTAAACAGGGTTAGATTAACTTAATTAAAAGATTAGGGGGCACCGGGGCCCACATGTCAGCCTCAGGGGGGGTTAATTAAGCGGTGATTAGCACTAAGCTAATCACCTGACGGGCCGGGCCCACATGGCGGGGCTCAGGCGACGGGGCTCGCCGCCGGCGACCTCTGGACGTGGCGGAGTCCGCGCCACAGGCCACGGGGACGGCGTCTGAGAGCACCGGGGCGTAGCCCGGGCTCGTCCGCATCCAGGGGAGCAGACGGGAAGCCGCGGGGATGCCGGAGCTCGCCGGAGCGAAGCTCGGGGCGGCGGCCGGAGTTCGGCTTCGAGCGGGAACGGGCTGCGGGGCACGGGGAGGCCACCTGAGGGGCTCGGCGGCACCCTCGTGGCACCGGGAGCACGATGGGGTGCTTGGTTTGGGCGGAGGCGGGCCGAGACGACGACGGCGACATGGACGGCGGCGAGAAGCTTCGGCCGTGGTGGGGAGGAGGGCTACAGCGAGCGGGCAGCTAATTAGAGAGAGGGGAACGGTGGCGGAGCTCACCGCGGTTGCAGCGGGCGTCGAAGCGGGCTCGGGGAAGGCTTGGGGCAGCCGGAGCGACGACGGCGATCTCGTCGGCCGAAGCTTGAAGACGACGGCGATTGCGATGAAGCGGAGCTCGCCCGGGTTGCTTTGCTCGGTGAGGAGGGAGAGGGGGTCGCGGCGGAGCTGGGAAGCGTGTCGGGGAGGTGCGGTAGTGGCCGAGGCCACGGTGGCTATGGACGGCGGCGGCGGTGATTCTCGGGTGAGAGAGAGAGAGAAGGGGAAAAGCACGGGAGAGAGGGGGTGAGGCCAGGGGATCGGGGCGGCACCGAGAAGAAGCAACGCGGCGTCACGCTGGCAGGGTAGGCAGGCAGGCGAGCTAGTGGCGTGGCGCTCCGCCCGTGCGCGCGCGTCGGCCACACGCCTGGCCGACTGGCGCCAGGAGGACGACGGCGGTGGTGGGCTGGGCTGGCCTGCTGGGCCAGAGGCGCCAGGTAATCCAGGTAGGGTTTTCCCCTTTTTGTTTTCTTTTCTAATTTTTCTGACATTTGTTAATACTAAAACAATTTATTTACTTATGCCAATTTTTATGGAAGCTAGTTATATTAATCCAGAGCTCCTTTATAAATGGCATAATTTTTGGACATATATTAATATATATAACTAATATATTTCCAAAGCAAATAATTATCGGATTAATCCAAATGGCCAAAATAAATATCCATGAGCTCCTAAAATATTTGTTAGAATTTTACCTCTGACCAATATTTTCAGAGAGCAACATGAACATTTTCTTGGACCTTTTTGGAGCAATTTTTATTTAGGTCATTTTCAGAGATGATTCTGAGGGTTCCACCAATCCTCATTTCAAATTTAAATGGAATATAAACATGATGCACAAATGACTAGCTAGTCTAGGTCATACCAGACTAGGGATGTGACAACTCGCCCCCACTTGAAAGAATCTCGTCCCGAGATTCAGGGGTCGACGGAAAGAAAGCGGGGTACTCCAGTCGAAGACGATCTTCTCGCTCCCAAGTAGCTTCTCTCTCGGAATGATGAGACCACTGAACCTTGAGAAACTGGATGTTCTGACGTCGAGTGACACGCTCTGCTTGATCAAGAATGCGAACCGGGTACTCTCGGTATGTGAGGTTATCTTGGAGATCAAGCGTTTCGTGGTCCACTCCGCGGATGGGATCCGAGAAGCAACGCCTGAGTTGAGAGACGTGGAAGACATCATGAACTCGAGAAAGATGTGGGGGTAGTTCCAACTGGTAGGCAACCTCTCCTCGTTTAGCGAGAATGCGAAAGGGACCAATGTAACGAGGAGCCAACTTGCCCTTGATACCGAAACGATGGGTACCCTTCAAGGGAGTAACCCGAAGGTAAGCTTGGTCGCCAATTTCATAAGTCATATCCTTATGATGACGATCGTACTGGCTCTTTTGACGAGATTGGGCTGTTTTCAAATTCTCACGAATGATGCGAACTTGCTCTTCTGCCTCCTGGATCATGTCCGGTCCAAAGAATTGTCTTTCACCGGTTTCTGACCAGTTCAAAGGTGTTCGACATCTTCGTCCATAGAGAACTTCAAAAGGAGCCTTTTTGAGGCTGGATTGATAGCTATTGTTATAAGCAAACTCGGCGAAAGGAAGACATTTCTCCCAATCCATACCGAATGAGATAACGCAAGCTCTGAGCATGTCTTCGAGAATTTGATTGACCCGTTCCACCTGACCACTCGACTGAGGGTGGAAAGCGGTACTGAAGGAAAGATGGGTTCCCATGGCAGTTTGGAAACTCTCCCAGAAATGAGAAGTGAAAAGACTGCCACGGTCTGAATTGATCTCCAGTGGAACACCATGGAGTGATACTATTCGAGAAATGTATAAGTCAGCAAGCTGACTAGCAGTGATACTCTCTCGAACAGGAAGGAAGTGAGCCACTTTGGAAAGACGATCAACGACTACGAAGATAGCGTTATTCCCTCTTTTGGTCCTGGGAAAGCCGGTGATGAAGTCCATACCAACTTTATCCCATTTCCATTCAGGAATAGCTAAAGGCTGAAGGGTGCCAGCAGGTCTTTGATGCTCTACCTTAACGCGACGACAAACGTCACATTTAGCAATGAACTCAGCGATTTCTCTCTTCATCCTAGTCCACCAGAACCTCTGCCGTAGGTCCTGATACATCTTAGTGCTACCGGGATGAATCGTGAGAGGAGATTCATGCGCCTCCTTAAGAATCAATTGTCGCAGATGTTGATTCTTGGGAACCACCAAGCGATTCTCAAAGAAAACAACACCACGATCATCCATAGAGAAACATCCACCAACTCCCTTCTTAATGTTTCTCTTGATCCGAGAAATTCATGTGTCTTGCTTTTGAGCAGCGACAATCCGATCTTCAAGATCAGGTTTCGCCACCAAGGTACAAAGGAATCCGTGAGGAGCAATGTGAAGATTAAGCTTACAGAATTCCTCATGGAGAAGTGGTTGGTCTTGCTGCAACATGAGATTGTTGCAATAGGATTTACGGCTTAGCGCATCAGCCATGACATTGGCTTTGCCTGGGGTGTAGGTAATCCCTAGATCATAATCTGTGATCAACTCCAACCAACGTCGTTGCCTAAGGTTCAGATCCGGTTGGGTGAAGATATACTTGAGACTCTGGTGATCAGTGTAGATCTCGCAACGTTTACCAAGGAGGTAATGTCGCCAGGTCTTGAGTGCATAGACTACGGCTGCAAGCTCTAGATCATGTGTAGGATAATTATCCTCATGTGGATGCAACTGTCGAGATGCATAGGCAATCACATGACGATCATGCATAAGAATGCAACCTAGTCCCTGTCGTGAGGCGTCGCAGTAGATAATAAAGTCTTTAGTGAAATCCGGTGGCACAAGTATGGGAGCAGAAGTCAGGCGTCTTTTCAGTTCCTGAAAACTGTACTCACACTGTGGGGACCACTCGAACTTTTTATCTTTCTTGAGAAGTTCCGTGAGGGGTTTGGCTACTTTGGAGAAATTTTCAACAAAGCGGCGACAATAGCTGGCTAGACCAAGGAAGCTCCTAACTTGTTTAACGGTTTCAGGTGGAGTCCAATCGAGAACAGCCTGAACTCTCTCGGGATTGACAGCAATGCCCTTACCAGAGATTACGTGGCCTAGGTAGGTCACTTCTGGCAACCAAAATTCACACTTGGAGAACTTGGCATAAAGGCGGTGCTCTCTGAGTTTTTCTAACACAAGTCTAAGATGTTCGGCATGCTCTTCCTCGTTCTTCGAGTAAATAAGAATATCATCGAGGTAAACCACGACGAACTTATCTAAGTACTCCATGAAGATCGAGTTCATCAAGCGGGAGAAAGTAGCTGGAGCATTGGTTAGGCCAAAGGACATGACGGTGTACTCGTACTGGCCATAACGAGTGACAAAGGCTGTCTTGGGAATGTCCCCGTTTCTGATCTTGATTTGGTGGTAGCCTAACCTTAAATCCATCTTGGAGAAGACTGAGGATCCAGCGAGCTGATCATACAGATCGTTGATCCTGGGGAGCGGATATTTGTTCTTTATCGTGACCAAATTAACGGGACGATAATCTACAACCATCCGGTCCGTACCATCCTTCTTCTTGACGAAGAGGACGGGGCAAGCCCAAGGAAAAGAACTAGGACGGATGAAACCCTTTTGCAAGGACTCATCAAGTTGTTTCTTAAGCTCGGCTAGTTCTAAGGGTGCCATCTTGTAAGGTCTCCTAGAGATTGGAGCTATTCCTGGGATAAGATCTATGACGAACTCTACATCTCTGTCAGGTGGAACACCTGGCAGTTCCTCTGGAAAGACATCCGGAAAGTCACGGACTACCGGGATATCTTCAAGGTCTGGAAGAGGGCTGGCATTAAGAGAATAGAGCTGACGCTTTGCAACTCTAGTGGAGACAGTGACTATCTTGCCAGATGGGTGTGTAAGCTGAACAGATCTTGTGTAACAATCAATCTTGGCATGATGAGCTGTCATCCAGTCCATACCCAAGATGATGTTAATATCTGAGGACTTGAGGGCTACAAGTGATGCAAGGAATACAAGTCTGTCAACAAGGATTTTGTTACCATAGCTGATTCTGGTGGTCTGCCATCTAGACCCTGGGGTTTGGATTTCAAGCGGAGTTGGCATATCACAAAATGACATGTCGTGCAAACGAGCATAGCCTTCAGAAATGAAGGAGTGAGATGCTCTAGTATCGAATAGAACTGATGCTGGGTGACAATTGACAAGGAGTGTACCAAGAACGACATCCGGATCATCATGAGCGTCTTTAGCTGAGACGTGATGCACACGTCCACGTTCAGTGGGGGCTGACTTGACACTGATCATCTTGCGTGATGGCTTAACACAGCCAACAGTCTTCTCGGGCTGGGGTGGAGCATAACTAGTCTGAGAGCAGTCACGTGCATAGTGTCCTGGCTTCCCGCATGTGAAGCAAGTTCCCGAGGTTGGACGTGGACCTGCACTGACAAACGGTCTACCAGTAGGCCTGGGTGGAACATATGGCTGAGCTGGGGGAGGCACCACATAAGATGGTCTCGGTGCATATCCGGAAGGAAGAGCGGAGTTTGGAACCCAAATCCGGCGCTTCTGGGAACTAGAGCCAGAGGAAGATCCCAAATCACGGGTGTGCTTACGAGACTCCTCGTAAGTGAGCTGAGCTGTCTCTGCATTGATGGCCTTGTTCACAAGGACTTGGAATGTATCACAATGATGCAGGTGGAGATCACGACGCAACTTGGGATTGAGACCCTTCCGGAACCTAGCCTGCTTCTTGGCGTCCGTGGACACTTCTTCTGTGGCATAGCGGGCAAGGTTCTCGAACTCTCTGCTGTAAGCATCAACAGCCATCTTATTCTGGGTGAAACTACAGAACTCTTCTCTCTTGCGATCAAGGAGGGCCTGGGGAATGTGATGCTCGCGAAAAGCCTCAGTGAAATCTCTCCAGGTAGGATTCTGGCCAGCTGGAGGCAAAGCCTCATAGTTCTGCCACCAAAGACTAGCAGGACCTTCCAGGTGGTATGTGGCATAGGCGACCTTGTCATCTTCAGCTACGTTCGCGGAACGCAGCTTATGAGTGATGCTACGGAGCCAGTCATCTGCATCGAGTGGCTCGATGGAATGATGAAAGGGAGGTGGGTGCAAGCGAATGAAGTCATGAATGGTCGCATACTTATTGGACTGATGTGCGGTGTTCTCCTCGATACGTGCCAACAAACGGTTAGACTCACGCTTGTTCCTCTCCATTTCTAACATGAACTCTGTCAACGAAGGCGGGTCGGGAGGATCCTCATCCCTACCATCTTCATGGTTCTGGCTACGAACAATAGAACTTGATGACATCCTGAGAAATGAAACCAGGGACGGAGTCAGCATCAACTATAGACTGTAGAATGTAGGACAAGGAATTAGTATCTCTCGAACTCCTAGGGAAATTCCGGCAGCATAACGGCAGTAAAGTGCTCAGAATGAGACATCCTACTAAAAATGGGGTGGTAACATACTCATCAGCATTACTCAAGGTTCTGAGATCATACTAAACAGACTACACCGGAAATACTCAAAACTGGGTATGACTCTGATCAACCAATCCTATGGGACTACGGAGTAGTAACACGTGATCCTGATAGACGGGAGAGAATGCCTAGTTTCTTAACCCCATCGGAAAGATAGGATGACTCAGATCAGAAGGCCATGAGGTAAAGGAGTAAAAAGAGCCTTACGTTCCTTCCCACAATCAATTCCCTTATATAACTAAAGAATTTCTAGACTCAACTTCGACTAGTTTGGCTTGGTAATCCTACAGGCAGTCAGGCTCTGATACCAAGGCTGTCAGGACCCCGACTCAATGCCACATCGATCTAGCATGTAACACCTCATATCACTTTGCGGCCTCACGCATGGTATCCCCACGGGTGTCGCCTTACCTTTGCCTGGGACTGTTTGCGCCTTTTGGCACACGTATATGATGGTGTCGCTAGCATCCATATGATAAAGAGCCCGGGCTGACATGGCTAGTCGTAAACCCAAAGTGGCACTAACTTACAGGGACAGGCATCCATGACCCAGCATCGAACGTGTCGGTCATCAGCGAGTGAATCCAGGCTGTAGCACTGGGCTAACAGGACTCCGGTGAACCGGGCTGTAGCGGGCTACAGGACTCCGGTATTCATCGCGTGACATTTCCCCGAAGGGACAGACACAGGATCGAAGAAGGACACATGCCGGCCAGCCTAAGTGTTCCGGAGCAGTAGCAAGCTACCAGGGCTCAGAGGAAACACTAGGAGACATTTCCCGGTAAGAGAGACTACTAAGGATAAACAACTAGATAGTCAGATCCCACACATAGCAATACACATTACACGTACGCATAACATGCAAGTATGTGCTGTACAACATGGCATCACAGCATAACTCAACAACTCATATAGATAAGGCTCAAAGAGCCATCATAGCATTATTACAAACAGGGGTCACATGACCCAACATTCAGAGCAATCAAGCAACAAACGGAAGCATTACATGTCTGAGTACAGACATCTATAAATGAAAAAGGCTGAAAGCCTGACTATCTACAACGTCCGATCAAGATCGTAGCTGAGGTACAAGCTACTTGTCGAAGTCCATGAGAACACTAGTAAGACCGAAGTCTCCGCTGCAAAAACATAAATAAAGCAACATGAGTACAAAGGTACTCAGCAAGACTTACATCAGATCCTATCATACATGCATTTGTATCAAGAGGGTAATGTGGGGTTTAGTTGCAGCAAGCCAACTTTGACTCTGTGGCTATCCTGTTCTACGACTACCAGAAACTCTTGAGGTGATATGGCGTACACGAGTCCACTAATCACCACACAATACACTACTATGGATTCATCCCCGTCTCCCTACGAGAAGGCCATCCATAGCACTCACACTTGTCTTGAGCATTTTAGAGTATCCACTTCAAGTTGTCTATGTACCATGTAAGCATCCAAGAAGTCCATAACCGCGGACCCGGCTATTCGAATAGATCATGTTAACCCTGTAGGGGTGTACTTCTTCACACACGCTCTCGCCACTTACCGCCATGTACACGTCATGTATCTCGGCAACCTTCAAGCGGAAGCCTGGCGAGGGTGTCGGCCACGACCTGACTAACCACACAAGACTCTAGCCCAGGTTTATCGCCTATTCGGGTTCCATCCGCAAGGAGATCCGGCCGGGGTGTCGCTCACGGCCCCAAACGATGTGAGCAGGGTTCCCGAGCCCACCATCCGGGTGCCACTTGGTACACCGTGCCACGTGTGCCTAGTCTGTCCCAAGCCCACCCTGCCGGGTGCCACTTGGTAGAAAAATAGCACTACCTACAAACACCAGAAACTAGTTGCGACTCCTGGACAGAGGTCAAGTTGGTTAATAAGTCGAGAGGGGCACTTAAGCATCCCAATGTGTGGTAGTATCGAGTCATTGGACAACATACATAGAACTCAGTGCTTAAGGACGGTTCCAGTGAGACAACCCACCATGTACTCCTACATGGCCTCTCACCACTACCTTTACCAAATCGTGTTCACACACTTCACTCTCAGCATCAGAACATATCGTAACACTCCAATTCATTCCCAATGAACCAGACCTGACACAACTCTAAGCAATAGCAGGCATAGCATGGTAGGAACACAACATGGCTCAATCAACTCCTACACATGCTAGTGGGTTTCAACTATTTACTGTGGCAATGACAGGTCATGCAGAGGAATGGGTTCAACTACCGCAGCACAAAGTAGCAGATGAATCGTTGTTGTCCTAATGCAATAATTGAGAGCAGGAGCGAGAGAGTAGGATTGTATCGGAATGAACAAGGGGGTTTGCTTGCCTGGTAAATCAACAAGGAAGACACTGCTTCACAGACAGGTACTCTGGAACGTCTCCGGAGCAGGACCTATCGAGAAGGAACAGTGTCGACAATCAATACACAATCATATGCAACAATATGATGCATGAACATGGCATGAAGATGTGATGCTGTTTGAGCTAATGCAACTAGTACTCATTTGGTTTGAAGTCCATTTGAACCATAAGCTCAAATGCAATCTCCAAATTAAGCTCTTATATATGCCATAATGTGTTTTCCCATAAACAGCATGTATAAGTTGGTTTGTCATGCATGAGACTAGTACAGATGGAAAGATTGCATTTTTCTGATAATTTTTCATATATAAATTATTTTAATCTGAGCTACGGTTGAATTAATATGAATTTTTGAAGTTTAAATCAATTTCTGGAATTTCCTGAAATATTTTAATTCCAGAAAATATATATTGCGCCAGCATGACGTCAGCATGACGTCAGCAGTCAACTGCGGCTGATGGGGTCAAACCTGACGTGTGGGGTCCACACGTCAGTGTCAAGGGGTTAAACAGGGGGTTAGGTTAACTTAATTAAAAGATTAGGGGGGCACCGAGGCCCACATGTCAGCCTCAGGGGGGTTAATTAAGCGGTGATTAGCACTAAGCTAATCACCTGACGGGTCGGGCCCACATGGCGGGGCTCAGGCGACGGGGCTCGCCGCCGGCAACCTCTGGACGCGGCGGAGTCCGCGCCACAGGCCACGGGGACGGCGTCTGAGAGCACCGGGGCGTAGCCCGGGCTCGTCCGCATCTAGGGGAGCAGACGGGAAGCCGCGGGGATGCCGGAGCTCGCCGGAGCGAAGCTCGGGGCGGCGGCCGGAGTTCGGCTTCGAGCGGGAACGGGCTGCAGGGCACGGGGAGGCCACCTGAGGGGCTCGGCGGCACCCTCGTGGCACCGGGAGCACGATGGGGTGCTTGGTTTGGGCGGAGGCGGGCCAAGACAACGACGGCGACATGGACGGCGGTGAGAAGCTTCGGCCGTGGTGGGGAGGAGGGCTACGGCGAGCGGGCAGCTAAATGGAGAGAGGGGAACGGTGGCGGAGCTCACCGCGGTTGCAGCGGGCGTCGAAGCGGGCTCGGGGAAGGCTTGGGGCAGCCAGAGCGACGACGGCGATCTCGTCGGCCGAAGCTTGAAGACGATGGCGATTGCGATGAAGCGGAGCTCGCCCGGGTTGCTTTGCTCGGTGAGGAGGGAGAGGGGGTCGCGGCGGAGCTGGGAAGCGTGTCGGGGAGGTGCGGCAGTGGCCGAGGCCACGGTGGCTATGGACGGCGGCGGCGGTGATTCTCGGGTGAGAGAGAGAGAAGGGGAAAAGCACGGGAGAGAGGGGGGTGAGGCCAGGGGATCGGGGCAGCACCGAGAAGAAGCAACGCGGCGTCGCGCTGGCAGGGTAGGCAGGCAGGCGAGCTGGTGGCGTGGCGCTCCGCCCGTGCGCGCGCGTCGGCCACACGCCTGACCGACTGGCGCCAGGAGGACGACGGCGATGGTGGGCTGGGCTGGCCTGCTGGGCCAGAGGCGCCAGGTAATCCAGGTAGGGTTTTCCCCTTTTTGTTTCCTTTTCTAATTTTTCTGACATTTGTTAATACTAAAACAATTTATTTACTTATGCCAATTTTTATGGAAGCTAGTTATATTAATCCAGAGCTCCTTTATAAATGGCATAATTTTTGGACATATATTAATATATATAACTAATATATTTCCAAAGCAAATAATTATCGGATTAATCCAAATGGCAAAAATAAATATCCATGAGCTCCTAAAATATTTGTTAGAATTTTACCTCTGACCAATATTTTCAGAGAGCAACATGAACATTTTCTTGGACCTTTTTGGAGAAATTTTTATTTAGGTCATTTTCAGAGATGACTCTGAGGGTTCCACCAATCCTCATTTCAAATTTAAATGGAATATAAACATGATGCACAAATGACTAGCTAGTCTAGGTCATACCAGACTAGGGATGTGACAGCACTCCTACAGTGGCTTTTAGGAGGAGTATAATTTTTGTTTCGTAAGGCGATCTCATTAGTTTTGGGACGCAAATGATAAATCCCGAACGTTCATGAATTATTAGCGTCCTTAATTAAGTATGTAAAAGGGAAAGTTTGGAAACCTTGTGTATTCATACGCATTTTGCAAGTACGTGCATATAGCACAAACTTTACTATATACTATCACACTACACGGCTCTCTCTCTATATGCTTGCAGACTATGCTACTCCCTCCGTCTAGTTAAGTCATCTTTGGTTGTGCACCGTGACCAAGAAGGAGGGAAGACTTATACACCTAGACGGAGGGAGTACTACTATTACTTATGTACGTGCAAATGCACGTTTTAACATTACGATGCGGTTTTTGTAAAAGTAGAAAACAACACTAGTCAATCCTGTGAAACGATTCAATGCAAAACAAATGCAAAAATGCTCATTTGATTGTTTACTTTTAGCGTCCTTCTCTGTGGTTATTTCTCTGTCGTACTTTGTACAGAGTATCTCACTGGTTGGAAAGGAATGCAAATTCCCAAACCGCTTCCTACACCCTGTATCGAATTTTTTGCCTAACAAGTTGTGCCGTGCAATTGGAATTCCAACTTTAGTACTACTATTAGTAGGAGTACCAGGGGCCAGTTCGTTTAGGCTTCTAGATTAGTAATCCCATAACTACTACCTCCGTCCTGGTTTATTGGTCCCCATTATAATCTGTGTCAAATTTTGATCATAAATTTAACTAATGAAATGTTAGTGCATGTCACATGCACTAACATTTTATCAGTTAAATATTTGGTCAAAATTTAGCACAAATTACAATGGTGAGGAATAAACCAGGACGGAGGTACTACTAGTACTAGTAGCTTAGATGCCCAAATAAATGGGTGAGGCGCCTTAATGTTACTCTCCACTGTGACTAGTCTTGTGGGAAAAGCTGGGGAAGCCGCCAAAAGAACTGGCCCTAGGAGTAGTAGCTAGGGATACTAGGAGTAGTAGCTAGGGATCGAGTGTGCGAGATGAACCGAAGAAAGTAAATGCAGAGAGATGAAATGCAAAAAAGACGGAGGGATGTGATGGTTGCTTGTCTGTTTATTTTACCAGGCCACTTATTACTGGGAGTGGATGGGTTTTGTGATATGACGGCATTACTTCTGCGCCACGAGCGGGGTGAGAGGTGAGACTCCCATGCAGCGCCGCCCTCTACACTAGTACTACTACATCGGTCGTGGTTTATCCCCCATTGAATTTGACTGAAGATTTAACTGACAAAATGTTAGTGCATGTCAACAAAAACAATATCGTTTGATTCGTATTTGAACATAGTTTTCAATGATATAATTTTAGGTGACATGCATCATCATTTATCGTACTATATATAATGTTAGTTCAATTTTTGGTTGTAGTAATCTATAGTAAGGTGCCCGTGCGTTGCACGGAAGAGTGAAATGCATTAATCGAGGAGTTGTTTATTTTGACAAAGGATGTGGGGGTCATCTCATGTGTAACGGGTATTGATAGGTTTGTTCAGATATTATCTCATCTCTAGAGCTCACAAACATCCGGGTCAAATAGATAAAAAAGTATCTTTTGCAAACAAAAGCGTTCAACTATTCAACCTGCATCCAAAACTTGTGAAGAAATAACTATTATTGTGCTTTGCAGGAAATGATCTTCAAGAATTAGTTTTTGAGTATCCATTGTTATACATGTTGGCTACAGATGACATGGCACTTTCTTATAGTCAACAGTTGACTATACTATTTAAGTATTAACCATGCCCTTATACATCTAGATGGAGGGATTACATCAGGATGACTTGGAAGGGGGCAGAGGATATGTAAGAAATGGTTCATCATAAGTCTTTCACCAGTACTGTAGTAAAAATTCATACATTGAAGAATCTAGACTAAACCATAAATGGAACACTTTTATTCATGCGCGATACTCCAATAGAGCAAGATCATGCATGGAAGTCTCCACATGCTTAGACAGCGGATTACATTAAGCGAAGACTAATGATCAACATTTAACTTAGTAATGCAGATGTCCAGGTGAACCTCCTTGGAGTCCCCATGCACATCGTTGGGGGTCAAATAATACCGTGCGTCTTCCATGTCCACATCGGCGGGAAGGTCCCAGCTCAGCAGAGTCCAAGTCAGCTTGACGTAGCCAGTGTCGCCGCCCACGTACCTCCGAGGGGTAGTAATAGTGAGCACGCACCCGTACATCGGCCTCGTGTCAGTGTCAGCATCAGCGGCGTCGCCCCTAACACACACTACAGAGATGTGGCGGTGGCCTGCGCGGGCCTCACCAGTGGCCATGATCAAGAGGAAGACGCTGCCGTCCTCCTCCGAGACTAGCAGGCGGCGCTGATCCTCCAGCGACTCCGGCACGGTGAACGGGTAGCACGTCTCATACTTGATGTTCTTCGCCAAGGGGCCAGTAGTGATTGCCGCACGCCTGCGTTAGGTGATGCACGATGTCCACCGGCGAGCCCCAAAACGGCACCGGGCACTCATAGCAGTAGACGAAGGGCTCCTTGGAGGCATCGACCAGGCCGTCCATGAAACGGGAGTGGCTGTAGGGGACGTTCCGCCAGTTGAATATATGGGCAAGTTAATACGAGATTTACTACAAAATAAATCATGACGGCTATAATAGAGATTAAACTAATCATGCGGACTAGCATAGTAGATGAACAGATCGAATCTAGGACACAGACTAGAAACATGAATTCTACCACGATTTCGAACAGGAAGGACCGAAACACATACGGTGCAACAGGAGCAGCATCATTGGCATTGAGGTTGTCGCCCATGTCATTGAGGAACAGGTTGCCAAGGTCGGGGAAGAAGTCATCGTTGGTGAAGTCATCGCTGCTAGCAGTCGCGAGAGTGTGCTCCCCAAATTTCAAGAGCGCCTGCTGAATGGAGCGCAGGAGGGAGTGGCTGTAGGGGACGTTGCGGCCGCCGAATGGAGCGCAGGAGTAGCCCATGAAGCAGTAGATGGTGCTCTTCCCTAGTCTCTATTATTATCTCTATATCTACTAATCTTCTTTGTTTTTATAATATACTAGTTGTAGTTGTCAAATCGAATAGTACTGCACCGTCCACTGCACGCCCGGCTGAACACGCCTCCTCGCCTCCATCAAACCCCTCCATTAAACCCGCATGCAAACCGAGAAACCTACTCCGGCCTGCGGGAGGAAATTTGCCGGACATGTTGTTTCGCGGAATACAATCATAGTCACTACAAGGTCTTTGAGCAGGATCCCAGCTTCCCTGGGCCTCCAGGAATTTTTGACTGGAGGTTGGTAAGTAGCCTTGGTACACGCTCTCTGTTTCTCGGACTGAATTATCCGATTAACTAGGAGATAACCGACGGCAAGGATCATGATGGCAACGCGGTTTCGTTCATCAGGAAAAACTGTGTGTACACAACGTACCATGCATCTCTGCATGCACCATACCCTGATATGTGCCGCCACGCTCTGCGGCCCAAAGTAGGAGAGAGGGTCACAAGTATCAGACTTTTTTTTGAAACCCAAGTATTAGACTTCGACCTGCTGGCTGGTGTTTCCCCCGTCAGGCACCCATCTGGTTCAAGCCGTCAGCCAATCTCCACAGCTTAATAAATAGTAATGTCTAACTGAGCCAGTTAGTTAGATGCGTACACTTGGTGTAGTAGGATCTTTATTTAGTTTGATGAATACACTTGTTCTTTTTTGGTAGCCCTTTTGTAATGATGGATGATGTTTGGTTTGGAAGAGAGAGTTGCGTCTTCACTCTTCTGGCCTTCTTACTGCTCCTGTTGCACCCCCAGACCTGGTTGTTGCTGCTGTTTTCAATGTACAATCGGTAGTATATTTCGTCTATTGGTTGAATAAATGTGTTGTTAGAATGACAAACACAATGTTTTGGAAGTCGTTGCACGGTTCGATCCTTTAGTGCCCCGTACCGTACGTAGAGCATACTACTTTTCACATGGAACACATTTTCCACTTGTTGATAACATGCAACCCACTGATGAAGGCCCAATATAGAAGCCCATAATTAACTAGAAGGGAGGATCTTACATGAATCTGGCCCAGGTACATGCTCATGGTCCCCTAAACATAAATGAGTAAATAAATAAATAAAGCTAAATGCTCATGCACCAGTTCTTTAAATTCACGATTTAACAGGAGGATATTATTTCCTATGATAGTGTCGTTACATTCAGTCAATATTATTCTTCGGCAAAGATAGCAACCAGTCCACTTTCTCCCAGCATTTTCTTCCTGCAACCAGCGGACCCATGCAAATTGTAGTCAACGTCGTAAATAGATCCGGTCCATTTTTATTTTTCAATAAGAATGTCCAACCCAGCCCAGCACATTGGCGACAGCACTTTATCCGCCGCCTTGGTGCGCTCGCCGCGGCGCCGCCGTCCGGCCCTGTCAACATAGTTTTTTTCGAAACGGTCCCTGTCAACATAGTGAATCGAGAGAGGACTGTAGTTGTGAGTATGACAGTAAGGACCCACCAGGTCCACTCCCGAACACAAGCAAGCGCCTCTTTTACTACTAAGATGAACCCCTCGTTTTTTACTCTAATCCACCCTGCTAATATCTGGGACCCACATCATTATCAACGTGTAGTCAATTAATGATAGAATTGCACAACTTTTTTTAGTAGTAATTCGGAGGAGCAAGCTATAAACTGGGTTGTGCGATCTCTGTGGCCCGTCTAACAACATGACCAACCCAACAGTTATTTCGTTGGGAAAATAGGTAGCCCGATATTTCTTTTTGAAGAATACCCAAACTAGGCCTATTTGTTTTCTCTGACTTACTGGGCTGCAAATCTTTCAAGACGAGGAGGGATGCATTCCGGCCTGGCCAAAGAGTATGGTCAGTGTCTGTTAAAAGTAATATCAAAAGGGGTTGAAACTTCCAAAAAATTATAGCAAATGGGATATTAGTTTCTTTTTTGTATTTGTTATTCACTGATATCGTATACGTATTTCATTGGATTTAACATGACATAGTACTACTTTATTTTTAAATTTGTTTTAGTATGGCTACTAATTTTTGGATTACGAATATTTTGTTCTCCAGCAAAAATTGCGAATTTTCAAAATTTCCCACATATTTAGTTATTTTTTTAACCCTGGTACTGACAAGAAAATGGGCAGCAATTCTAGAAATGGAAAACAAGCTGCAATAAATTCCATATGAATTATAAAATGAGTAAAAATTATAAAAATAATAGAAAATGGGTTGTACACGCCACAGATTTTGAGGCTGACTTGTTTATGCAAGGCTTTGTCAGTCAACACACGATTCTAGAAGCAGTGACTGTTGGATGTCCATCCAATGGCCGGCGTGCTTCTTCAATCTCTGATCTTCCTGCTCCCGCCGCCTAAACTAGCGCCGGCGGGACTGCCTGCTCCCTCCTCTTGTGGCCCACTGTGGTGCCACGCAGGCTTCCCCGGCCCACCCTACACCCTTCGCTGGCCTGGCCGCACGCAGTCAACTGCCTCCTTATTACGCAAAAAAATGATTCCTCCCACTGACATCTGGGGCGCACCGGTTGGGAGGCTGACCTGTGGGCCTACTAAGTTGATGCGTACGCAGGGCTTGTCAACTTAGTCAACAAATGATTCTAGCAGCAATAACCGTTGGATTTGAATCGAACAGTCCCGTTGCTTCTTCAATCGCCGTTCTTCTTGCACCAGCCGCCCAAACCAGCCCCGACGAGACCACCTGCTCCTGCCTCCAATGGCCGGCTGTGCTGCCGTTGAGGCCTCATCGCCCCCTACTACTCCCACCGCTAGCCAGGCCCTGCGGCGATGACAGCCTCACACCGCAGCTGAACCAGTAAACCATCGTACTCCTCTCCGCGTGGGCATCCACTGCCGCATCTTCCCCGGCTCCGCGTCGTACCCTTCCTAGGCCTCGCTGTCGTCCACGGCCTTGGTGCTCTCGGCGCGGCGTGGTCAATGTGGTCAATGACCGACTTCCATCGGAAGAGTATTGTACGTGGAGAGGCTAACGCGGGGTCCACGGCCACAGCCAAGTTTTTTTGTGATTTGCCAAGTAAGTCGCTTTGTCAGGCCTGTTGGGCTGCAAATCTTTCAAGACAAGGAGAGCTTTCATTCGGCTAGCCGAGAAAATAGCCTATTAGTAATGAGAAATGGGATGTACATTTTTAAAACACATCAAACCGGCAATTAGTTTCAAATTTGTTTTTTTAATTTCGAGATTTTAAATTGCATTGATTTTTATGCGTGGACAATTTGTTGGATTTTATATTGATATATATTTATTTTTAAAATCAGTTTGAACATGACTCAAAATTTCGGGATTAAAAACAGTTTAGACCGCACCGAAATATGCAAAATTTCGTATAATTTATTAACTGTGGCCACAATATGGGATGTAATGCTAACAAAAAGAATATGGGATCCGAAAAACCCTTAAGAATTAGCAAATGGGTTGTAAATTATTAGAAATAATTGCAGATGGGTTGTATGATGTTTTCCACAGATTTGAGGCTTTCCAAAAAAAAGGTTGACGCACAAGCAATGACTGTTGGATGTCCATCCAACGACCGCCGTGCTTCTTCAATCTCTGCTATTGCTACTCCAGCCGGTCAAACAAGCGCCGGCGGGACTGCCTACTCTCTCCTCCCCGCGGCCGGCTGTGCTGCCGCGCAGGCCTCACTGCCCCACCGTACTCCCATCGCTAGCCTAGCCATCCCTCTACTCACCCACACCTATTGTTATTCTCCGGCGACGACAGACGAACCAGTAAACCCTCATACAGTCGTACTCCCCTCCGCGTGGGAAACAACTGCCAAGTCTTCCTTGGCTCCGTGTCGTTCCCTTTCTAGGCCTCGTCGTCGTCCACCGCCCTGGTGCTCTCGGCGCGGCCTAGTCAAAGTGGTCAATGACCAACATGCATCTGAAGTGGACTGTATGTGGAGAGGCTGACAGCTGGGTCACGGCCGCACGCAACGAAATGCCTCCTTATTACACGCAAAATAATGATTCCTCCACCTGACATCTGGGACCCATCGAAGGGGCCTCTGTATTTCGCGAAAAAAATGTTACTGCCGTGACAGCTCGGACCCACCAGCTATATCTTCGCACGCAAGGAAGTGCCTCCTTATTACGCACAAAAAATGAATACTTCCCCTGGTAGCTGGGACCCAGTATAGTGGCAGGCTGACTTGTGGGCCTACTAAGTTGACGCGGACGAAGGGCTTTGTCAACTTAGTCAATATGCACGATTCTAGCTCCACTAACCGTACGATGTCCATCCAACGGCCATATTGCTTCTTCAACCTTTGGTCTTCTTGCTCCAGCCGCCCAAACCAGTGTCGGTCGTGCCTCCTGCTCCTGCCTCCCGTGGCCGGCTGAGATGCGGCGAAGGCCTCACCGCCCCCTACTACTCCCACCGCTGGCCAGGCCATCCTTCTACTCACCCACACCCCCTGTTATTCTGCGGCGACGGCAGCCTCACACCGCAATGAACTAGTGAACCCTCATACTCCTCTACGCGTGGGCATCCACTGCCGCGTCTTCCCCGGCTCCGCATCGTCCCGTTCCTAGGCCTCTCCATCGTCCACCGCCCTGGTGCTGTTGGTGCGGCATGGTCAACGTGGTCAAGGAACGGCTTCCATCGGACATGGACTGTACGTGGACAGGCTGGCAGCTGGGTCCACGGCCGCAGCAAGGAAGTGCCTCCTTATTACGTGCAAAATAATTATTCCTCCACCTGACAGCAGGGACCCACCGGACGGGACACCGTATTTCATGAAAATAACGTTTCCCCCTGACTGCTGGGACCCACCAGCTACATCTTCGCACGCAAGGAAGTGTGTCCGGGCAAAAAAACGATTCCGCCCCCCTGACTGCTGGGACCCACCAGCTACATCTTCGCAGGCAAGGAAGTGCCTGGCAGTCAGGACCCACCTGGTCGAAGCGTGCGTAGCATTGTCATTATGGTCGCGAACATGTACATACATACTGGTCGATGTAGAGGCGCGCGCGTGTCGTAGTAGAGGCGCCCACGTAGCATGTACATGTACGTATAGCGGCCAGTGTGCAAGAAAGAAAATACGGCCACGTACGTACATACGGGCAGGGTCTCGAACGCCTACTGGCACATACGTACGGCCAGGGCTCGTGTACATGGCTGGTTTGGAACGGAGAAACAGCATCGTCGTCGTGTTCATGGGGAGCCAACCGGCTGGGTCGGAACAGAATGTGTCATCGTGTTCATCGGGAGGGCTTGGACAGAATAGCCGATGGAAACGAGGCCTGGCGTACCGCAGAACAGAGGAAACGGCCTTGTGTTTGACCGACCACGTTCAAAACAGGATCCTGTTCATCGGGAGGGGTCTGGCGTACCACAAAACGGAGGAAACGGACCTCCTACGGTCGAAACGGAGGTCCTGTGTATCGGGAGGGGTGTGGCGTACCGCAAAACGGAGGAAACGGACTTGTGTTGGAGCGCTACGGTCTAAA
The DNA here is from genome assembly GCF_018294505.1 of Triticum aestivum. Lineage (NCBI taxonomy): Eukaryota > Viridiplantae > Streptophyta > Magnoliopsida > Poales > Poaceae > Triticum > Triticum aestivum. Next base: position 258,627,091 of record NC_057812.1, on the reverse strand, counting down.
CGGGGGTCCTGTTCATTGGGAGGGGTGTGGCATACCGCAAAATGGGACTCCACGGGATACTGCTCGCTTCTACCACGGTTTTTTCCATCATTTACGGCCAAAAGAATGTCATGCAGCTGCGTCTCCGGCCCGCCCAGGATGAAAAGCCCATTTTCTGTCATGATTTTTTGTCATAGAAGTAGGACCCCACCACGTGCCAATTCTTTTGGGCGATTCTACCAGAATCGCCCCCTCCCCAGCTTCTCCCAGAATCACTACTCCATATGTTTTTTACAATCCTAGCTAATTAGACCTTAACTATATAGGATTGTAAAAATATATGGAGTGGCGATTCTGGGAGAAGCTGGGGAGGGGGCGATTCTGGGAGAATTGCTGAAAAGAACTGGCCCCACATCTATGATGATACCATGTTTTGTCATAATTATTGTCATAAAAGTGTCATAAGCATGACAGAAAAAAAAATTGTTCGGCCCAAAATGTCACGGATGTGTCTTTTTTTGTAGTGATAACAGTGAAAGTTTCGAAGGTAGAAGAGTCCATCCAACTCCACGGCAAAACTGAGTGCACGACAACGACCTAGCGCACCTTACTCTTCGTCTGAAAATTCTGCAACATAATACGGTGCTGTCTGTGTAGGTCAGGACATGGAATATGCTAGAAAGATAACACTATACAGGAATGAACAAAATAACAGCTATCACTACATGCATATATGGCTGGTGGAGGTTCTATGGTTATCATTTGCATAAAGCTAATTTTTACCTACAACAAAGGAATGTATTTTATTTAACTACAAAGTTTATTGAAAACATTGAGAAGGTAACCCCAACTCAATCCCAATTAAAAGTTTAATAACCTGACAAATTAATTAAGTAGAGTGATGAGATCAACATAATAATTCAAGTAAAAAATACTCAAGATGTCCATAATCGAGGACACGGCTAATCATGATTAGTTTGTACACTCTGCAGAGGTTTGCGCACTTTTCCCCACAAGAATCAATCTCCTCCGTTGAATTTTCTTACACTACATGATGTTTGAGAAATGGATGACCGAGACACAGTCTTTCAGAAGCATTAACTCTTTGCAACGGGTAGACTGTACCACCTACATCCCCTACATCTGCTAGTCTACCACTGAAAGAGGTCACACAACATACTCAATTATGCCAGAGCCCATAATTGCTTGTGGCTACACATGGAAGTTTCCAGCATGAATAACATTATGATCCCTTTTAGCCTGGGTGGCAAACCGTAGGATGATCACACGGATTCCCCGGGATCTCCTTGGACAACACTGGATTCCCCAGGTGCCCACAACCAATCCACCCAGATGTGTATTAAAGTATCCACCTTAAGTTAAACCTTAGTTAACAATAACTCTCACAACTTTCATGAATTCTCTCAAAATCAAACCACGTCTACTAGCATAACATAGTAGTGTAAGCATAACGTAGTAACACCCAGGGTTTGAAATAAAAGGGCAATAGGTTCCTACCTCATCAACTACTTCCCAAATACCCACATGTTATCAATCCTACTCATGCCATGTTTGAGGGTTGAAACTAATGCATGAAAACTGGGTAATAAAGGGATATGATCAAAGTGTTACTTGCCTTGCTGACGATCGGAAAACCCTAGTGATTCGTAGTAGCAAGACTCGCACTCCGGAAACTCTATCGCGAAAAAACAATAGCATACATAAGCACTCAAGCATAAGATGCAAAAGTAAAACCCAAAAGAAAATATCTGGACTGAAAGTTCAAGTGAAGAGCTTCGATTAGCAAAAAGAATCAATCGAATCGGAGATACGAAACTCAAACTACGATTAAAAGAAGTTCGAATACAAATCTCCTTGAAAACAAATTTGAAGTTTTCAAAAATCATGTTCAAGGTGTTATCTGGAAAGAGGGGAACAAGACAAAGATTTTGGCGTTGGTTTCACTGGATTTGGACAAACGAGCAAAAAGTAGTGAAGGTTTGAAGATCAGGGACTAATTTGTAAGAAAACTATTCGCGGATATGTCCCTGTCCAAAAATAAATTAAAAATAAAAATCTATCGAACGAATGAACGTCTGCTAATAGAGACAAACGAACGAAAATCGTTCATTAAAACGACCTAACCAGTGAACGTTTACTAATTAAACTAAAACAAAACGAAAAACCAATCTAAAAACTAAAATAAAATAAACCAGAAAAACCAAACAGTTGTTTTTATGCCGTTTAACCGGAGAAAAGCGGCGGCGGGTTTCGGCAGCGAGATCCGGCGGCTCCGGCGACGGGCGTCGGTGGCGAGGCGGCGGCAGTGCGGGGAGGCGGCGGCGTGCGCGCGGCGGCTATGGTAGCAGGCTGCGGCGGCGGTGGGTGCTGCGGGCGGTGGCGAGGCGCGACGAGGAGGAGCGGGAGGGCGGTGGCGGCTTATAAGGACGCCCCCGGGGCTCTCCGACTTGCGGGAGGGGTTGGCGGGGTTGGGGCAGCCTCGGACTCCGGCGGAGTCCGGCTCCCGCACGCGAGGAAGGCGGCGGCTGCTCGGTTGGGCCGGTTGGGCTTCAGCCCAGTTCGGTCCAGAGAATATTTTTTAATAATTTCACCGAACACAAAAATCTAAAAATAAAATAAATAAAAATCCTAAAATTTCCAAAATAATTTTCACGGCCCTCTCCTAATATTTAGGACAACATGAACATTTTTCTCGGCTAAAAATGCAATTTTTCCCTAATTCAATCAAATAAAATATCAATAAAAATTCAAATCAAATAAATATTTTATTTAAAATCAAATTTCCATTATTTCCTCCATTTTGAATAAGTCATATTATCTTCTCTCATTATTTATTTATTTGGAAAAATAATTTCAAATAAAAATTCACTTTGATCCAAATTTACCAATTTTGAAAAAATCAAAATGGAATTTTTATAAAAACTCCAACTCTCTCAAATGGTCCTTAAGTTGCTTAAGGCCTTTAGGATCAAAATGTTCAAATAAAATCAAATAAAAATGGAAAGAGCATGGATGGATATGTTGACCTAATGATTCACATCCAAATTGAAAATTGGGATGTTACAAACCTACCCCCATTAAGATGAATCTCGCCCTCGAGATTCGGGTTGACTAGAAAATAGGTGTGAGTGGTCTTTCCATAGGTCTTCTTCTTGCTCCCAGGTGGCTTCTTTCTCGATATGGTGTTCCATTGAACTTTGCAAAACTTGATAACCTTGCTGCATGTAGCTCGGCTGGAAAACTCGAGTATCTTGATGGGTTTCTCCTTGTAAGTTAGGTCAGTCTCCAACTGAATTGCTTCCAGGGGCACCGTATCTCTCAGAGGAATATCAGCCATCTTGGCATGGCACTTCTTCAACTAGGAAACGTGAAATACATCATGAACTCCTAACGAACCTTCGGGTAATTCCAACTTGTAGGCCACTTCTCCCATAGGTTCCAAGACTTGGTACGGTCCTACAAATCTGGGGGCTAACTTTCCCTTGACTCCAAATCGTTTAACTCCTCGTAGTGGTGACACACGAAGATATGCTCTTTCTTCGATTTCGTAGGCTACCTCCTTGCATTTAGTATCGGCATAACTCTTCTGCCTGGACTGGGCTACCTTCAGTCTATCTCGAATCAACTTAACCTTCTCTTCAGAGTCTTTGATTAAATCCGGTCCGAACAACTGACGGTCTCCAACTTCATCCCACATCAACGGTGTCCTGCACCTCCTTCCATACAAAGCTTTGAAAGGGGCCATCTTCAAACTAGCCTGGTAATTGTTGTTGTAAGAGAACTCTGTGTTAGGCAAATTATCATCTCAACTAGACCCATAGTCTAGCACACAAGCTCTCAACAAGTCCTCCAGAATCTGATTGACTCTCTCGGTCTGTCCATCTGTCTGCGCATGAAAGGTTGTACTGAACTCTAGCCTGGTACCCAAAGTCTGGTGTAACTGATTCCAAAACTTCGAGGTAAACTATGTTCCTCTATCTGATACAATGGTCCTCGGAACTCCATGCGGACATACGATCCTGGTCATATATATCTTGGCCAACTTCGCACTTGTATAGGTGGTTTTCACGAGGATAAAAGTGAGCCACTTTGGTCAAGCGATCTACTATACTACCAAGATAGAGTCATATCCTGACTGGGTCCTGGGTAATCCGGTGATAAAATCCATGCCAAGTTTATACCACTTCCATTCGGGTATCGGCATAGGCTGTAGTAACCCTGCTAGCTTCTAGTGTTCTGCCTTAACTCTCTGACATACATCACATACTGCTACATACTCGGCAATATCCTTCTTCATACCTATCCACTAGAAACACTCCTTCAAATCCAAGTACATCTTAGTGTTTCCAGGGTGAATCGAGTATGGCGAGTCGTGAGCTTCCTGAAGTACTAACTTCCCGATCTCTGGGTCATTAGGCACATAAATACGGTCCTCAAACCATAAAGTTTCATATTCGTCCTCACGAAAACCTTTGGCTTTTCCTTTACTCATCGTATCCTTTATCTCAGCAATCTCCTTATCAGTCTTCTGGGCTTCTCGAATATTTCCCAATAACATGTACTGAACTTCCAAAGCTGCAACAAAACCTCTCGGAACTATCTCCATCTGTAGTTCTCTGAGATTGTTTGTTAACTCCTGCGGTAAACCTCCGGTTATTACAGTATTTACATAACTCTTGCGGCTCAAAGCATCTGCTACAACATTGGCCTTTCCTAGATGATAATGCAACTTCATATCATAATCCTTTATGAGCTCCAACCATTTGCTTTGCCTGAGATTCAACTGCTTCTGCGTGAAAATATACTTCAAACTCTTATGATCCATGTATACGTCACAACGGTTTCCAATAAGAAAATGACTCTATGTCTTGAGTGCATGCACTACGGCTGCTAACTCTAAATCATGTGTGGCATAATTCAACTCATGAGGTCGAAGCTGACGTGAGGCATAAGAAACAACGCTTCCGTCTTGCATAAGTATACCTCCAAGTCCTTGGCGAGAAGCGTCGCAATAAAATTGGAAATGCTTGCGTATATCCGGAAGAATTAGCACTAGGGCTGTAACTAAACGTTTCTTCAACTCCTGAAAACTGGCCTCACATTCTTCGGTCCATTTAAACTTGGTGTCCTTCTTCAACAACTCTGTGGGCTCCGCAATCTTGGAAAAATTCTCAATGAATCTCCTATAGTATCTTGTGAGTCCAAGAAAACTGCGGATCTCTCCAACTAAGGTGGGTGCCAACCACTCAGTGACAGACAGAACCTTGGTAGGGTCTCCTGCTATACCTTCTCCTGATATAACATGTCCAAGAAATCCAACTTCCTTCAACCAAAACTCATATTTGCTGAACTTGGCATATAGTTGATGTTTCCTGAGCTTCTCGAGAACTAAGCGCAAATGTTCCTTGTGTTCTTCTTCATTCTTCGAGTACACCAATATGTCATCGATGAACACCACCACAAACTTATCCAAAAACTCCATGAACACCTTATTCATCATACTCATAAAATAGGCAGGGGCGTTAGCCAATCCAAAGACATGACCGTGTACTCATATAGCCCATACCTTGTGGTAAAAGTTGTCTTTGGTACATCTTTTTCTCGGATCTTCAGCTAGTAGTATCCCGATCGAAGATCGATCTTGGAGAATACTTTGGCTCCCTGTAGCTGGTCAAAATAATCGTTGATCATCGGTAGTGGGTACTTGTTCTTGATCGTCACTTCATTCAATGCACGATAATCAACAACCATTCTCAAAGATCCATCCTTCTTCTCAACTAAGAGCACTGGGGCTCCCCACAGTGATGAACTTGGTCGAATGTAACCTTTCTTCAATAACTCCTTAATCTGTTTCTTAATTTCCTCCAGATCATTCGCGTGCATCCGATACAGTCTCTTCGATATTGGGCCGGTGCCTGGCAATAGCTCTATCAAAAATTCTATATCTCGATCAGGTGGCATGCCTGGTAATTCCTCTAGGAACACATCGGGATAATCCTTCACAACTGGCACTTCTTCCTGAACAACTCCCGAGAGTGCATTTACTTGGGTCCTCCTTGGCGCATGCCTAGACACATACTTGATTCGTTTACCCTCTGGGGTGTGAGTAGTATCGACTTACTAGCACAGTCGATGTTTCCTCCATACTTAGATAACCAATCCATACCTAGTATTATATCCAATCCTTGTGACTCCAAAATTATTAGGTCTGAGGGAAAAACATGGCTACCAATGGTTAATGGTAACCGATCACACCATCGGCTGGCCATATACTCCGCTCCTGGCGAGCTTACTAACATGGGTGTCCTAAGGGCTAAGGTTGGCAATTTAAGCTTGTCCACAAATCCCCTTGATATGTATGAATGTGATGCACCAGTGTCAAAAAGAACGAGAGCAATAAATGACTTAATCAAAAACTTACCGATAACTGCATCGGGTTGCTCTTCAACTTCCTCCACATTGATGTGGTTCACCTGTCCTCTAGTGAAAGGATTGGGCTTCTTTCCAGAACTTCCATTTCCGTTACCATTCTTCAACTCAGAACAATCATTAGTCTAGTGTCCAGTCTTCTCGCACTTGTAACAGGTGACATGACTCAGATCCTTCTTGGCGGGGTGTTGCTGGGTTGGAACGGCTTTGACTGCTGCTTCCTCCATCCCCACTTCCATTCTTAGGACCACTGTGGTTATGCGAACTCCCTCCATTGTGAGTGTGGCCTCCATGGTTATGATGGGTATGTCCTCTCGAGTTCGGGTAAACGGGGCTTCTGCTGAGCTCCAGAGTTATACTTCCCCTGTCCATACTTCCTTTTGCGGCTCTCTATCCGCTGTTGCTTGCCTTCAATCATAAGAGCCTTGTCTACCAACTCCTGATAGTTGGTGAAAGTTGCCACCATCAACTGCATACTCAACTCATCGTTCAGCCCTTCCATAAACTTCTCCTGCTTCGCGGCATCTGTGACCACATCATCTGGGGCGTAGAGTGCTAACTTGCTGAACTCATCCACGTACTGCCCTACAGTACAATTTCCCTGGCGTAAGTTGTGAAACTCATCCTTCTTCATACTCATAGCTCCGGTTGAGACATGTGCAGTGCGGAATGCTTGCTGGAACTGATCCCAAGTGACATTAGCCATAGGGAAAGTGGCAGTGTAGTTATCCCACATGAGGCTGCGGGTCCATCCAGTTGGTGTGCGGCAAAGTGCACCTTCTCAGCATTTGTGCAACCTGCAGTGGTCAGCTCCCTTCCAATCTCGCGGGTCCAGTCATCAGCAATAACTAGCTCGGTGCTACTAGAGAACACCGGCGGATTCAACCTCAGAAAACGGGCTAAGTTGTCAATGGGATGTGGTGGCGGTGGGTTGTTGTTGTTGTTGCCATGGTTCTGGACTAGGAACTGCGTCAAGGCATTCTATTGTTGGATCAACTGAGTGAGCTGCGGTGAGAAGACAAATCTGGGGTCACGTCTCGGAGGCATCTGATAGGTTTAGAGGAGTGAGAACAGAATAGAGTGAGGTCTAAAGAGAAATTCACTACCCATATGCACATGAGACAAACACATTCATTTCACAACACTCATTTCAAACAAGATCATACAATCGATCTAAACTACCATTGCAAAAGCTCAGACTATTACGATATACATGGGAGAATACTACTGATAATATGGTGGTCGACTAGAAATTTTGATCGGTGGAAGACTCCATGATATCTGCTCCAGCTTCATCTTCATAATCATCATCGCTGTCGGGGTCGGAGTCGGTGTCCTCGATTATGATGTAGTCTTTAGGATGGTTGTCCTCCTCTAGTTCGGGATCTCCCATGAATATTCCTTGCTTCTTCTTCAGGTCTTCATTCTTCTCCGGCAGTACTACAATTTCTTCTTCATATCCATCACGTGTAGACTTGAAATCCTCTTCCAGCTCCATGTTCTGGGTCATCACCTTCTTCATGTCTATCATGCTGGCGCACATCTGGTTCTCCTAATGACAAATGTGCTGATTTAACTCCTGGATGTAGGCTGCAATATGTCTATCCTTTCTGGTGCAAATCATCTCCCATTTCTCATCTTGGCGTCCACATATCTGGTAGATGGTGTCCCTAAGCTCCTTATTGTATACCTCGTCGATGCGTCCGATGGCGATGTGGGCGGCCAAGCTCTTTCCTAGACTCCAGGTTGGTGCATCAAAGGAAAACTCTATGGGCTTAGTAACTGGTGCAAACGTCCTTCTTGGAACATGAACTCGAATCATCAGCGCTCCTCTTCTGGTGAAGTGGCGATGTAGGTCCCGGTGAAACTTGGTATTCCAATGCTCATGTACCTAGTGACTTCCTTCAAGTGTCGTCCGAAAGGGGTGTCGTCATCCGGTTGACTGAACTTGTTCCTTGGGTCTGCCATCTATAGAGTAGAAAATGGAGAAGAGTCAGAAATGAGTAAAGAAGAGTATCATATGGTTTGTCCTAGTGGTCGCGTCCTACAGTCAGCGTGTGCTCTGATACCATCATGTAGCGACCCGACCTTAGACGGTCAAGTCTATGTGCTTAAGTGTCATCCCTGCATCGGTATTGCTGACACACATAGTACTCGAGGTTTTATAACAGAGTTCAATCGCACACTTATTACATCGAGTGTCTCAAAAGATAACTTATTACAATAATATGGCTAAAGGCCATCTAAATAAGATAATAGCGGAAGCTTCGAAGGTAGAAGAGTCCATCCAACTCCACGGAAAAACTGAGTGCACGACAGCGACCTAGCGCACCTTACTCTTCGTCTGAAAATTCTGCAACATAATACGTTGCAGCCTGTGTAGGTCAGCACATGGAATATGCTGGCAAGATAACACTATAGAGCAATGAACAAAATAACAGTTATCACTACATGCATATATGGCTGGTGGAGGCTCTATGGTAATGATTTGCTTAAAGCTAATTTTTTCCTACAACAAAGGAATGTATTTTATTTAACTACAAAGTTTGTTGAAAACATTGAGAAGGTAACCCCAACTCAATCCCAATTAAAAGTTTAATAACCCAACAAATTAATTAAGTAGATGATGAGATCAACATAATAATTCAAGTACCATATACTCAAGATGTCCATAACTGAGGACACGGCTAATCATGATTAGTTTGTACACTCTGTAGAGGTTTGCTCACTTTTCCCCGCAAGACTCGATCTCCTCCATTGAATTTTCTCGCACTACATGATGTTTGAGAAACGGATGATCGAGACACAGTCTTTCAGAAGCATTAACTCTTTACGACGGGTAGACCGTATCACCTACATCCCCTACATCTGCTAGTCTACCACTGAAAGAGGTCACACAACATACTCAACTATGTCAGAGCCCATAATGGCTTGTGGCTGAACACGGAAGTTTCCAGCATGAATAACATTATGATCCCTTTGAGCCTGGGTGGCAAACCATAGGATGATCACATGGATTCCCCGGGATCTCCTTGGACAACACTGGATTCCCCAGGTGCCCACAACCAATCCACCTAGATGTGTATTAAATTAGCCACCTTAAGTTAAACCTTAGTTAACAATAACTCTCATAACTTTCATGAATTCTCTCAAAACCAAACCACGTCTATGAGCATAGCATAGCAATGTAAGCATAACATAGTAACACCCTGGGTTTGAAATAAAAGGGCAATAGGTTCGTACCTCATCAACTACTTCCCAAATACCCACATGTTATCAATCCTACTCATGCCATGTTTGAGGGTTGAAACTAATGCATAAAACTGGGTAATAAAGGGATATGATCAAAGTGTTACCTGCCTTGCTGACGATCGGAAACCCTAATGATTCATAGTAGCAAGCCTCGCACTCCTGAAACTCTATCGCGAACAAACAATAGCATACATAAGCACTCAAGTATAACATGAAAAGGTAAAACCCAAAAGAAAAGATCTGGACTAAAAGTTCAAGTGAAGAGCTTCGATTAGAAAAAAGAATAAATCGAATCGGAGATACGAAACTCAAACTACGATAAAAAATAGTTCGAATACAAATCTGCTTGAAACCAAATTTTAAGTTTTCAAAGATCATGTTCAAGTTGATTATCTGGAAAGAGGGGAACAAGATGAAGATTTTGGCATTGGTTTCACTGGATTTGGACAAATGAGAAAAAAGTAGTGAAGGTTTGAAGATCAGGGACTAATATGTAAGAAAACTATTCATGGATATGTCCCTGGCCGAAAATAAATTAAAAAGAAAAATCTATCGGACGAACGTCCGCTAACAGAGACTAACGAAAGAAAACCATTCATTAAAATGAGCTAACCAGTGAATGTTTACTAATTAAACTAAAACAAAACGTAAAACCGATATAAAAACTAAAATAAAATAAACCGGAAAACCGAACGGTTTTTTATACCTTTAACAGGAGAAAACCGATGGCGGGTTCCGGCGGGCGGCGGCGAGATCCGGTGACGGGCGTCGGCGGCGAGGCGACGGCGAGGTGGTGCGGGGAGGCGGCGGCGCGTGCGCGTAGGCTACGGCAGTAGGCAGCGGTGGTGAACAGCGGCGGGGCGGCTTGGCTGCGGGCGGCGGTAGCGGTGGGTGCTGTGGGCAGCGGCGAGGCGCGATGAGGAGGAGCGGGAGGGCGGCGGCGGCTTATAAGGAGGCCCCGGGGGCTCTCGGACTGGCGGGAGGGGTCGACAGGGTCGGGGCGGCCTCGGACTCCGGCGGAGTCCAGCTCCCGCACACGAGGAAGGTGGCGGCGGCTCGGTTGGGCCGACTGGGCTTCGACCCAATTCGGTCCAGAGAAAAAATAAATAAATATTTTCGCAAAATGGAAAAATCTAAATATAAATATAAATCCTAAAATTTCCAGAAATAATTTTCACGGTCTTCTCCTAATATTTAGGACAACATGAACATTTTTCTGGGCTAAGAATGCAATTTCCCCTAATTCAATCAAATAAAATCTCAATAAAAATTCAAATCAAATAAATATTTTATTTAAAATTAAATTCCCATTATTTCCTCTGTTTTGAAGAAGTCATATTATCTTATCTCATTATTTATTTATTTGGAAATAATTTTGGAAAAATAATTTCAAATAAAAATTCACTTTGATCCAAATTTACCAATTTTGAAAAATTCAAAATGGAATTTTTATAAAACCTCCAACTCTCTCAAATGGTCCTTGAGTTGCTTAATGTCTTTAGGATCAAAATGTTCAAATAAAATCAAACAAAAATGCAAAGAGCATGGATGCATATGTTGACCTAATGATTAACATCCAAATTGAAAATTGAGATGTTACATTAAGTATGATTGTGTTAGATCTTTTATGAATACCGATGGTTTTAAAAAATTTAGCACTAAATATGGACTTGACTCTGAGATAGTAGTTTCCTTTTTGAATCATTTGCTACACATGTTGATCTCCCTAAAGAGAAGTGGTTTAAATATCACCCACCTATTAAAGAAGAAATTAAAGAACTGGTACTAATTAAAGAAGAAACTATAATTTATAATGTAGATCCAGTTGTTCCTATTGCTTATATTGAGAAACCACCTTTCCCTGTTAGGATAAAGGAACATGCTAAAGTTTCAACTATGGTCAACAAAAGCTATATTAGAACACCTAAACCTTATGGACAAATTAAAGTAGAACCTAGTATTGCTATGGGTAAGGATCTCTTGGAAGAAAATGTAGATGGGCATGTTATTTACTTCTGTGAAGAAGCTACTAGAATTGCCAGACCTGATAAAAAGGATAAACACAGACCTATTGTTGGCATGCCCGTTGTCTTAGTTAAAATAGGAGATCACTGTTATCATGGTTTATGTGACATAGGTGCTAGCGTGAGTGCTATTCCTTATTCCTTATATCAAGAAATCATGAATGACATAGCACCCGCAGAGATAGAAGACATAGATGTTACTATCAAACTTGCTAATAGAGACACTATATCACCAATTGCGATTGTTAGAGATGTTGAAGTCTTGTGTGGGAAAATAAAATACCCTACTGATTTTCTTGTTCTCGGTTCCCCACAAGATGACTTATGTCCCATTATTTTTGGTAGACCTTTCTTGATCACCGTTAATGCTAGAATAGACTATGAGAAACAAACTATCGGTGTTAGTTTTGGTGATGAGTCTCATGAGTGTAATTTTTCCAAGTTTAGTAGAAAACTTCATGAAAAAGAATTGCCTAGTAAGGATGAATTAATTGGTCTTACTTCTATTGCTGTGCCTCCTACTGATCCACTAGAACAATATTTGCTAAACCATGAAAATGATTTACATATGCATCAAAGAAATTAAATAGATAAGAACAATGTCCTCTGCTTAAACACAGTTTGCCTATTGAAACTCTAGGAGGTCCTCCTCCACCTAAAGGTGATCTTGTGTTTGAATTAAAACAATTGCCAAACACTTTGAAATATGCTTATCTTGATGAAAAGAAGATATATCATGTTATTATTAGTGTTAACCTTTCAAAACATGAAGAAGAAAGATTATTGAAAGTTCTACGGAAGCACCGAGCTGCTATTGGATATACTCTTGATGATTTAAAGGGCATTAGTCCCACTATATGTCAGCACAAAATTAATATGGAACCTAATGCTAAACCCGTTGTTGATCACCAACGTCGGTTAAATCCAAAAATGAAGGAAGTGGTAAGAACGGAAATCTAAAAACTTCTAGAAGCAGGTATAATCTATCTGTAGCTAGTAGATGGGTAAGTCATGTTCATTGTGTCCCTAAAAAGGGAGGTATTACTATTGTTCCTAATGATAAGAATGAACTTATTCCACAAAGAATTGTTACATGTTAGAATGGCAATTGATTTTAGAAAATTAAACAAAGCAACTAGAAAAGATCATTACCCTCTACCTTTTATTGATCAAAATGCTAGAAAGATTATCTAAGCACACACACACTTTTCCTTCCTTGATGGATATTCTGTTTTTTCACAAATACCTGTTTCTCAACCTGATCAAGAAAAGACCACTTTGGAACGTATGCTTATAGACGTATGCCTTTTGGTTTATGCAATGCACCTACTACCTTTCAAAGATGTATGACTGCTATACTCTGACTTTTGTGAAAATATTGTTGAGGTTTTCATGGATGATTTCTCTATTTATGGGAAGTCTTTTGATGATTGTTTAAGCAATCTTGATCGAGTTTTGCAGAGATGTGAACAAACAAATCTTGTATTGAATTGGGAGAAGTGCCACTTTATGGTTAATGAAGGCATTGTCTTGGGTCATAAAATTTCTGAAAGAGGTATTGAAGTGGACAAAGCTAAGGTTGATGCAATTGAGAAAATGCCATGTCCTAAAGATATCAAAGGTATTCGTAGTTTCCTAGGTCATGTTGGTTTCTATAGGAGATTTATCAAAGACTTCTCTAAAATTTCTAGGCCTCTTACGAATCTTTTGCAAAAGGATATTCCTTTTGTTTTTGATGATGATTGTTTAGAAGCCTTTGAAACACTCAAGAAAGCCTTAATTTCTTCACCTATTGTTCAACCACCTGATTAGAACTTGCCTTTTGAAATTATGTGTGATGCTAGTGATTATGTTGTTGGTGTTGTTCTAGGACAAACAGTTGATAATAAACTGAATGTTATTCATTATGCTAGTAAAACTCTAGACAGTGCTCAACAAAAGTATGCTACTACTGAAAAAGAATTCTTAGCAGTGGTGTTTGCTTGTGATAAATTTAGACCTTACATTGTTGATTCAAAAGTAATTGTTCACATCGATCATGCTTCTATTAAATATCTTATGGAAAAGAAAGATGCTAAACCTAGACTTATTCGATGGGTTCTATTGCTACAAGAATTTAATTTACATGTCACTGCTAGAAAATGTGCTGGGAACCCCATAGCTGATAACTTGTCTAGGCTTGAAAATGTGTCTGATGACCCACTACCTATTGATGGTAGTTTTCCTGATGAGAAGTTAGCTACAATAAATGTTGCTCACAACACTCCTTGCTATGCTGATTATGCTAATTACAATGTTGCTAAATATTTACCACCTACTTTTACATATCAACAAAAGAAAAAAAATTCTTCTATGATTTAAGACACTATTTTTGGGATAACCCACATCTTTATAAAGAATGAGTACGCTTCCTGGAAGTTTCTTTATTTCTGTGCCCACTAGGGAACGCTTCCTGGAAGTTTATTTATTTCCAAAAAAATTAAATATTCCAAAACTGATAAAAAATATTTTTGCGGAATTTTTGGAGTCTGTTTACTTACTGTATCACGTACCTCCTTATTTTCACAATTCTAGAGTGTTCCGGAAGGACTCTTTTATGTGTTCTTCCGGTGTCAAAGTTTGGATAATATTACTTTCAACATTAATAGGCGTACCTGAGATATAATGCTTTATTCGTTACCCATTGACAACCTTCGGGTTAGTACCTTCGGAATTATTTATTTTGATGGCTCCAGACAGGTAAACCTCATCGATGACATATGGGCCTTCCCATTTTGAGAGGAGTTTTCTTGCAAAGAATCTGAAACGAGAGTTGTACAAAAGAACATATTCTCTAACTTTAAACTCACACTTTTGGATTCTTTTGTCATGCCATCTTTTTACTTTTTCTTTGAATAATTTTGCATTTTCATAAGCTTGGGTTCTCCATTCATTTAGAGAGCTAATATCAAATAACCTCTTTTCACCAGCAAGTTTGAAGTCATAATTGAATTCTTTGATTGCCCAAAATGCTTTATATTCTAACTCAAGAGGCAAATGACAAGCTTTTCCATAAACGATTTTATAAGGAGACATACCCATAGGATTTTTATATGCTGTTCAATAAGCCCAAAGTGCATCATCTAATTTCTTAGACCAATTCTTCCTAGACCTATTAACAGTCTTTTGCAAAATTAATTTTATTTCTCTATTGCTAAGTTCAACTTGACCACTAGACTAAGGGTGATATGGTGGTGCAATTCTATGGTTAACATCATACTTGGCAAGCATTTTACAGAAAGCACCATGAATAAAGTGTGAACCACCATCAGTCATTAAATATCTAGGGACGCCAAACCTTGGGAAAGTAACTTCCTTAAGAATTTTAATAGAGGTGTTGTGATCAGCACTACTGGTTGGAATAGCTTCTACCAATTTAGTAACATAATCAATAGCAACAAAAATATGTGTATACCCATTAGAGGAAGGAAAAGGTCCCATATAATCAAATCCCCAAACATCAAATGGTTCAATAGAAAGTGAATAAAATTCATAGGCATTTCTTGACGCTTACTGATATTACTTATTCTTTGACATTCATCACAAGATAAGACGAACTTACGGGCATCCTTGAAGAGAGTAGGCCAATAAAATCCAGACTGCAATACCTTATGAGCGGTTCTATCTCCAGCATGATGCCCTCAATAAGCTTCGGAGTGACATTTCGGTAGGATTTGTCCCTATTCATGCTCAGGTACACAACGTCTAATAATACCATCTACTCCTTCTTTATAAAGATGCGGGTCATCCCAAAAGTAATGTCTTAAATCATAGAAGAATTTTTTGTTTTGTTGGTCTGTAAAGCTAGGTGGTAAATATTTAGCAATAATGTAATTAGCATAGTCAGCATACCAAGGAGTACTATGAGAAACATTTATTGCAGCTAACTGCTCATCAGGAAAACTATCATCAATAGGTAGTGGCTCATCACGCACATTTTCAAGCCTACATGAATTATCAGCTACTGGGTTCTCAGCTCCTTTTCTATCAATGATATGTAAATCAAATTCTTGTAACAAGAGAACCCAACGAATAAGTCTAGCTTTAGCATCTTTCTTCTCCATAAGATATTTAATAGCAGCATGGTTTCTCTGAACAGTTACTTTGGAATTAACAATATAAGGTCAAAATTATCACAAGCAAACACCACTGCTAAGAATTCTTTTTCAGTAGTAGCATAATTTCTTTGAGCACTGTCTAGAGTTTTACTAGCATAATGAATTACATTAAGTTTTTTATCAACTCTTTGTCCTAGAACAACACCAACAACATAATCACTAGCATCACAGATAATTTTAAAAGGCAAGTTCCATTCAGGTGGTTGAATAATAGGTGCAGAAATTAAAGCTTTCTTAAGTGTTTCAAAGGCTTCTAAACAATCATCATCAAAAACAAAAGGAATATCCTTTTGCAAGAGACTAGTAAGAGGCCTAGAAAATTTTGAAAAGTCTTCGATAAATATCCTATAGAAACCAGCATGACCTAAGAAACTACGAATACCTTTTATATCTTTAGGATATGGCATTTTCTCAATTGCATCAACCTTAGCTTTGTCCACTTCAATACCTCTTTCAGAAATTTTATGACCCAAGACAATGCCTTCATAAACCATAAAGTGGCACTTCTCCCAATTCAAGACAAGATTTGTTTGTTCACATCTCTGCAAAACTCGATCAAGATTGCTTAAACAATCATCAAAAGACTTCCCATAAACAGAAAAGTCATCCATGAAAACCTCAACAATCTTTTCACAAAAGTCAGAGAATATAGCAGTCATACATCTTTGAAAGGTAGCAGGTGCATTACATAAACCAAAAGGCATACGTCTATAAGCATAGGTTCCAAAGGGACAAGTAAAAGTGGTCTTTTCTTGATCAGGTTGAAAAATAGGTATTTCTGAAACGCCAGAATATCCATTAAGGAAGCAAAAGTGTGTGTGCTTAGATAATCTTTCAAGCATTTGATCAATAAAAGGCTGTCAGGTTTCGGGCTCCGGCAAAACCCTTGAGGTTCAAACACTGGGGTGCGCACGAAGATCTCTCCTCCCCCTTGCACTCTCCCTCACCGTGATCTCAAGGCTCAGCACGTCGAACTCGCAGAACAAAGGGAGACAATTTTTATATTGGTTCCGGCCACCGATGTGGTGTAATACCCTATTCCAGTGTGGTGTGGTGGATTGCCTCTTGGGCTAAGGATGAATAGTTACAAGGGAAGAATAGCCTCCTGAGGAGAGGTGCTCTTGTGATTGGTGAGCTTGTGTGGTCGCCTTGGTGGAATGGATCAAGTCCAGGATCAGCTTTTTCCCTACGGTGGTGGCTAGTCCTATTTATAGGGCCCGGGTCCTCTTCCCAAATATTAGGCGGGAGGGATCCCACAACGGCCAGTTTGAAGGGAGACAACTAGTACAAGTTATCTTGACAAAAGGTGGTCTTCGCCTACCAAAGGTTCTGGTGGTGACGTCGTCCTGGGTTCCATGGTGACATCCGTCCTACCGTCATGCTGGTCTTGGTCTCGTTGCATTGATATGAAAACATTTGCCTAATGCCTCGGGACTCCTCGCCCGCGCTTGCTTCTTTAGCACCAAAGAGGAAACGAGAACACTGTGCGCGCTGGCGCCAGCCTGGCCTAGGTCGTCATGGCTTGCGTCATAGGAACCTTGCGAGGTGCCCCTTGCCTTGATCTCTCCGCCCCTCGCGAGCCAGCCTGGTGAGGCCAACCCCGAGGAGGTCTTGCATCGTCCGCCTCGCGAGGGTCTTGAGTGTTTGCTGGTGAAGATGGGCTGTACGGGGCCGCTGGCGGAGCCACGCCGTCGGCGGCAGGCAGGCAAGTCTGGGGACCCCCGTTCCCAGGACGCCGACAGTAGCCCCCGGGCTCAAGGCACGCTCGGACCTGGCTTCAAGGTGAAGCCAGGGGGCCAGTGTGGAGTTCTGCAAGCCCCAACAGCCTGCGGCCTCGGTTGACGCATGGCGATTGATGGGACGTGGGCGTCTCCGCTTCCCCATGGTGCCTCGCCAACTGCCCGACTTGACGAGTCCCTGCTGCATGCAGAAAAAGGTCATTATTACCTTAGATCGTGGAGGACGAGTTGGCCTCCTCTTGGCTATAAATGGGAAGGGGGCGGAGCCCCCATCAGCCATCTCTTCCTTTGCTTCTCCTGCTTCTTCTCCCTTGCTTTACTACTAGCAGCGACACCTATGGCACCGGTGAAGAGGTTCTCGGCCGCAGAAAAGGGCAAGGCCTGCTAGGAGGGCCCCGGCTCGCCGCCACCCAAGAGGGGGCGTGGTCGCCCGCGTAAGCACGCCGTGATCCCCACTGTGGGCTCTCGCGGCTGCGGCGGCGCCTCCTCGCGTGGTGGGAGTCGCCCAGGTCATGGCAGTCCCATCGATGAAGGGAGGCGCGACATGGTTGCGCGGCCTACTCGGTCGCGCTTCCACTCGGCGGAGGTGATGCCGGAGTTCATCGTGTGGTCGGAGAACCCGGCTAATGATGGTGTCCTAGACTAGGGGGTACTCACCACGTCGTCTCCCGACCAGCTGGATCGGGTCGAGGGCCCCCATGGCGGTTCATTATTGGGCCAGTTCGGACAACCCATGTCGCATACAAGGAGGATTCCACAAGACTTGGCACCCAAGACAAGGACTCCTGTAAACCCTAGGCCTACGGTGCATATATAAACCGAGGCCAGACTAGTCAATAAAAAACCAAATATACATTAGAACCACCTCGTGGTAGATACATGTACTCTGTACTACACCCCAGATGAATACAATCAAAAGCAGGATGTAGGATTTTACCTCCACCAAGAGGGACCGAACCTGGGTAAAATCCCGTGTCCATGTTACCATCACTCCAAGACGCCTAGCTTAGGACCCCTACTACGAGATATGCCAGATATTGAACCAACATTGATGCTTTCATTGAGAGCCTCTAGGTCTCGCTGCGGATCGATGAGACAATGAGGTGATATTTTCCAATTAGATCTGTCCCACACTAGTTCATTTCTTTGAGGATTATTGTTCTCGGATTGCTGCATTATTTTGTAGGTTCATCCGACATCGATTTCGATCTGAGATCGGACCGAGAGAATTCACACGCTGGCAGCCGCTAAGCCTCAAAAGTTGTATGGCCAAGGACTGTCCAAGCCAGAGACGGTTCCCCAAGCAGGTCATCCGGGTGCTAGCCTCGCGCCGCACACAATCCCTGATTCCAGGCGACCCGGGGAAGATAGAATAGTCCTACTTGGACAGCACACATCATTGTTTAATTACACTGGGCCTGCCATATCACGTTGAGGTAGCATGGAGACCAGGAGGTGTTGCATCGCGCAAAGCACCAAGACACCTTGGAAAGCTCAAAATTGATGGAGAATAGCAGTACATGCCCACGTGAAGGACTCCACTGAAAAGTACTAATTGATCATTATGTTTCTCGAGGTCTGGCCTCCATACAAGGCGGCACCAGTTTGTTCATCTACGGCCTTTTGATCTTGGATTTTTATGTCTCGCTCCTCCTAACAAAAACATCAGGTTATATTTTTCTAGTTACCCGTGTTATATATTAATTTCCACGGAATATTCTCTCTGCCCGTTTGCGTGGTTTTTTTGTGTGTAGATATTTTACGATCGGTTTACAACTTGGTCCGCCGGTCAACGGCTCGATGCGCTGGTCCGGCCGGTTGCAATCCAGCCGGCTTCATCTGTAGTCAGACTGGCGCCGCATCTGCAGCTCGTCCTGTCAGCCGAATTCACACTACATTACGCGGTCACCGCACCATGTTGTCACTCCGCCGAGCTGACCTCAGGTTTTAACAGGACACATCGTCACCTCGGCATGCCGGAGTCGCCGTCTCGCTTGTATCGCCAAGTGGTGTCACCACCTTGGCACACTACCCTGTGTAGGAATCACCTTTCCATGGCCTCGTTGAGCCGACAAGCCACGGCGCCGGCACCACCACATTGTCGTCGGACCATGCGAACATCATCATCCGGAGAATTTCAATCTATATGGACATGGGTTCCGCTATGTCGAACCCAAATTGTGCTACGACCACTACAACTTTTTGGTTTCGCACGTGGTCCTTGGATGGACGCAAGGTCGTACACCTTTTTCCAGCTTCGCAGGCAATCAACCAAGCTCCTGCTAATTCCTCTTCATGTGGACCATCAGGAAAGTCAATTAAATATTATCTTTTAGATTTGTGTTATTAATTCACCAACTGATACTACTTTTAGTCCCAGCACAAGCACGGATTTCCAGGTTTAATAGATAAATACTTCACCTTGCTTTGTTTGTTCACGTGAAGACTAAACCTAATACTTGGACTCTTGCTATTTTTCATCAATTGTTGTTACAACTCCTCATGGAGGTCAACCCGGCAAGAGGGTCTAATTTCCCACCTTGAGTTGCTGCCCATCGTCCTCTGATCGATTGCATCGCCCGAGGAAAATCGCAGCCATGACCCGAGGCAGTACGCACACGCCCCAAAGCCTGAGGTTGTTATTATCCCGGTCACAAGGCGATGCATGCACCCGTGTGGAAGTGCACATGAAGTTTTTTCTTGCTCGTTTAAGGCGTCCCGGCGTGTTGTTGATCATCACGTCTGACCTAGCAAAGAAGCCTAATCAACTAAGTGTTTTTCTTTTCAAAGGGAACACGATGGAGTTGTACTTCTAGTTTGATTCCTTTCCCATGCTAATATTGTTACTCCATGTTAAGCAAATTTCTTGAGATTTGACTGGTGAACAGTGCATCATGGACGAGCTATACTAATTCATGTGGAGGCACCACATTAGCTAGCTTTTTTATCTTCCAGGTGCTTCGAGTGGGGCTTGGCCATCTTCATACACGTTGATGATCAAACTTCGTCCACATAGTCTTGTGGTTTGGACTATGCCGCGCCACGTCATGAGTTTTGACTCATGTCGACGATCCAACTTCGGCACACATACCATATTTCTTTTATAATTTACTTTGCATAAATTGATTATGCAAACATCTTCATATTCATTATCATTATTATTTATATTTGCACTATTTACATGTGAGTAGGAAATCTACTTCATCTGCGCCACCTCGGTGAGCCGACATTGTCGCCCCCCTCCATCGACCAAGATGTGCCATCACCTAGCCGACTAGCTTCGTCAGCTCAGCTGGATTGGGGGCTTTGCATCACCACATCGGTTGTGCTATGTCTACACTTCAGAGTGCCGAGATCTTCGCTCCATCACCCCGGGACTGGCTTAGGGGCTGGGACCTCGTCCCACCGTAAACTCGGCCGCACATCGACACCAAGCACATTAACTAGCTAAGTCGCTTTCATGCTCAAAGCTTCAGATTTTTAATTTTGGTTTGGTTCGGCCATACTCGCATACGTTGTTCGTTAAAAGAAACTCCCTTTACCCATGTTAGCTAGGGGCTCTTAAATTTACATGATCCGTTTTATAATAAGTGTGTTTCCTTCTTGTTCGTTGCAAAGTATTTTTCTATCACTCCTTCCTCGGCTCGAGTATGTGGTCAATAGTCGGATAGACTGGGTCTGGTCTTGGCCCACTTGCAGTCTTGAGATCGGATGTGTCATGTTAAAGCATGACAGAATCACAAATTTTTTTTAGACCAATTTTCGGATTGGCACCAATTGACTTGATTTAGTTCGGACGTGGAGTTTCCACACAAGTCTTTTGGTTTTTAAGCCTATGGCACTTTTAAACTATTTGTGTGTTCCAGCATAAGTCTTGCAGTGCAATGCCAGACACCTTTAGAGATTCAGCAAAACATTCTCAGGTATTGCTTTATATGCATCGGTTTTGAATTGTGCCTTTGGTCAATAGTTGGGTTGTCCGGCTCCTGTGATTGCATCCTATGTTCCGCTTTGTTCGGCTAGGTGTGCAAAGGGAGAACCACTGCGATTGTGCTTCCAGCTAGCATGGTTAAGCGCCTCAGTGGAGAAAGCTGAAAACTGACTGTCACGATAAGTGTAAACTAGTCAGCAATCCGATGACTGTGTTAGATTATAAGATCGATCGAGGTCACCCCATGTTAAATGACGGTCTGTTCATAACATTGGCTGAAGTGTTTACGGCTTGACCTCGACTGTCACCGAACACTAACTGGGGGGTAGTAACTGGCCTCCCAACTTTAAGCTCCTATGATTAAGTGAAAGTTATAGAGCTCGCATATCGGATTGCCTCGTTTCCGCTAACACAACTGCCTTCGAGCACCGAGACATCGGCTAAGGGTTGTTTTGTTATTGCGAAAACGCCCTGCGTAGCATCTACAAGGGGATGGAAGCTGACGATGGGCCACTTTCAAATGATAAATGGTCACAGCGGAGTCAAAACAAACATATCATCAACATTTGTATTTAATATACGAGGGCCTCCTTCCACAATCATTGTTATAAAGCCATAAACGACCTTATCGTCCCACATTGATCAGAGGTGAGGTTTCATGATTATGATAGGCATGACGACCCAAAGAAAGGAACTGATAGCGGGACTATTTTCTTTGGAGGATGTTTCTTACGTTAAAACGTAATATAACATATCTCTCCGTGTACCTTTGTTTATAAAACTGTATGGCCGGATTGCCTTGTTTTCCATAAATCTTTGTCCTTATAATGGCTTCGTACAGTAGGAAAACACTCCTCGGCTACTGGTCGAAGAGGTTGAAGCCGAAGGTCAGTCAACAAAGTTTTGTACAATGCGGATCCGAGCATTAATGATGTAAAGTACTTGGATACATAGAGTCATTACACATGATTTGTGATTTTACTATGGATATCGATCCTTAATTCGGCCACCCGTGCCTGCATTAAGGCTCGGGGGCGACTAGGCTTCGGGCTTATTATTTACAAATATTAAAGGGGCACATCGATCCCCTGATCTGGTGTTGCCACCCGACCAGTGTCTCGGGGGCAACTGCATTGACTGTTCAATGCAGAAAATTCAAAGTGCTTCGTGTTCGGCTTGACCGAACTATGGGAAAACGTGTCTTCAGATAGCAATAGGTACCATCTGGACCTATCCAGCATCAAGCTAATATATTACAGCAACTTCTCAAGACCCTTTCTCAAGGGCCCGTCCGCCGATCACTATATCCTCTAAACTGCATCTCGGATATTTAGACCGACACACACCTTGAGGGCTACTGGCTACATATCTCATCAGTAAATAAATTGCATCAATCAG
This sequence comes from Triticum aestivum, assembly GCF_018294505.1. NCBI lineage: Eukaryota > Viridiplantae > Streptophyta > Magnoliopsida > Poales > Poaceae > Triticum > Triticum aestivum. The sequence goes on along the minus strand of NC_057812.1, from coordinate 258,604,161 downwards.
AAATAAAATATGCAAACAATTAGCCCAAGCCCGAGATGGCACGTCACCTCGGAAGCAGTCCGGCATAAAGCTCGGATACAAGTGGCTGGCTCTATAGAGGGCATTTCCGGCACTAAGATCGGCTAACCTCCTTCAAACTTCTTCAAGCCAAGGTGATCTATGACACCTGGATATAGTGCGGTGTTGGAGCTCAGATGCAGTCTGGCGTGGGAGCTCGGATACAGTCCGGCGTTGGTGCTCGGCTGCAAAGGATACCTCGAATGCAGTCCGGCATTGGAGCTCAGATGCAAGAGGACACCACCGCACGGGAACAACTTCAAACCCGACGTGAGGTGTAAAAATAACAAGGCATTGATAAAGGCCGAGAATTAAAGAGGCTCCTCGGATACCTGACGTGTAAACTCTTCGAGTTCACTTCGGCGATCCTCAAGATCGAAGATGGGAAGATTTGTTGAACCAGTTTTCAAGACCGATGACCGAAGATGAAGAACAGTTTGGAAGAATCGAGGAGCGTCCCCAACTTGAAGACCGGTTTAGGGGGCTATTGACGGTGTCCTGGACTAGGGGTACACACCATGTTGTCTCCCGACCAGCTGGATCGGGCCGAGGGCCCCCATGGCGGTTCATTATTGGGCCAGTTCGGATAGCCCATGCTGCATACAAGGAGGATTCCACAAGACTTGGCGCCCAATACAAGGACTCCACTAAACCCTAGGACTACGGTGCATATATAAACCGAGGCCAGGCTAGTCAATAAAAATCGAATATTCATTAGAACCACCTCGTGGTAGATGCATGTACTCTGTACTACACCCTAGATGAATACAATCAAAAGCCGGACGTAGGGTTTTACCTCCATAAAGAGGGCCCGAACCCGGGTAAAATCCTGTGTCCATGTTACCATCGCTCCAAGACGCCTAGCTTAGGACCCCTACTACGAGATACACCGGATATTGAATCGACAGTTGGCACCTGGCTTCAGCTCCCGCCGTTCTTTGCCGGCGAACTGCCGGCCGCAGGTCCAGGCAGTCTCTGGCTGTAGGCGGACGGCTACTGCAGCAAGGCTTCGTGGGTCACGGTGGAAGTCTCCATCGCAGGCAATGCAGCCCTGGCCCATGACTGGCAGACGTTTGCCCGCATGCGCGGCCTGGGCAGGTGGTGTACCCTCCACTTCAAGTACGACGGTGACCCGATCCTCTACGTGCGGGTATTCAGAGAAGATGGTCGCCACATTGGGTGCTGCCCCAAGGACAACGACGGCGACGAGGTGCTCGGCCTTGGCAACAGTCGCGATGAGGGTGAAGGCGGGCCTGTCCTTGGCGCCAGGCATGGCTCGTCCAGCTACGGCGGCTCTTCTTCCGGCGACAGCTCCAGCTACGACCGGCCGCCACGCCACCGCGCCTGTTTCAAGGGTGGCAGCGGGTCGTCTCGTCGCTGCGCTCCAGTGAAGCGCGAAGACGGGTCTGGCTGAGCCCAGAAGAGCTCCATGGGTCCATCCTCGCGAACTGATGTGGGGGCACGCGCCACTTCTGTTTCGTTCTTCCTTTTCTTCCTGCATTAAGAGAGAGACAAGTATGGGGCCCCGCAGGGGCATGCAATGAACCATGATTTCCAAGTTGCTATGCTATGTTTATCGTTCCTATGTTGCGTTGCAGCATCAGAGTTTTATGTAGGTGCGTAGAAATAAATTAGCTTGGCACACTCGAAGTAGTTTCCACCTCATGAGGCGCGCATTTCCCAGTGCATGGCGAGGCCTCCTTGGCTCGGGAGGCGTCTAGGAACTGCAAAAATTTGTTAGGAGACTCTTATTCTTCCGAGCCCTGGTCGCAGGCGCAGACGGCCACGACCCAGTGCTTCACATCGCGGTACACGAGGGGAATGGATTGAGAGAGGTGCGCCAGCTTGCGAGCTTGAGCGAGGGTGCCTCACGAAGAATGGGAAAAATGCTCACGAGGGCACCTGTCCAGCCCCCTCGCAAGGTATGCAAGGGAGAGCACGGGTCAAAACAAGGAACCGAGGGAAGAAATGGAGGCAAAAGGCGATGGAAATAAGCCGGCTAGGAACACCAGAAAGCAAATTTTCATTAAAGAGGGGCAAGCCAACTACGGAAAGCAAATGAAAAAGCCACGTCCGACACCTAGTCTAGTCTTCTCACCAGCGCGGAGCTAAGTGATGCCACTAGGACGTGGGAGGGAGCCCTTGAGGCCCAAGGGCGGCACTCCTGAGACTCTGGGGCGTGTACAGCCCCACTCATTATTACGTGAGTGTCATGAGCAAAGACCTTCACAAGCACTAGGCCTTGCTTCAGAGCCGTTGGGCCTTGCTTCATGGATAGAACTTCTGGAGGTGCTGGATGTTCCAGGCGTTCTGGATGGGGATCCCGTCCTGCGTCTCTAGGCGCGCGGCGCCAGGCCTGGAGACACGGGCGATCCTAAATGGGCCCTCCCACATGGGCGAGAGCTTGTGCAGCCCTTCCCTTGAGAGCACCCGCCTCAGGACGAGATCGCCCACCTCGAGCATCCTGGAGCGGACGCTGCGACAGTGGTACCGTCGCAGCGCCTACTGGTACCTTGCAGCTCAGAGCGAGGCTTCACGGCGGCGTTCCTCCCCCATCACAAGGTACATCCCTCGCATGGCATCCTGCTGTGTCTCATCAAACGCCAGGACCCGTGCGGAGCGATGCTTGACCTCGTGAGGAAGAACCGCTTCTGCTCCATAGACAAGGAAGAACAGGGTCTTGCCTGTTGGCTTGGTGGCGATGGTGCGGATGGACCACAGCACAGACTGGAGCTCGTCGTGCCAGCCCTTGCCGCATGCCTCAAGCTTCTTCTTGAAGGTCCTGGTCTTGAGGCCTCTGAGGACCTCCGCGTTGGCGCATTCGGCTTGACCATTGCTCCTGGGGTGTGCCACCGAAGTGTAGCATATATGCGCTCCAAGGTTAGCACAATATGTCTTGAACAGATTGCTAGTGAACTGCGAGCCATTGTCGGTGATGATGCGATTAGGGACCCCAAACCAGCTCACGAGACCCTTGATGAACTTGACTGCAGATACGTCCGGGATGGTGCGGACAGCTTCTACCTCCGCCCATTTGATGAACATGTTGATGGCGACGTAGAGGTAGCGATAACCCCCAGGCGCTTGAAGGAATGGGCCTAAGATATCCAGCCCCCAGACCGCGAACGGCCATGAGAGCGGAATGGTCTGGAGGCCCTGAGCTGACTGATGGATTTGCTTGGCATGGAATTGGCAGGCCTCGCAGGACTTCACCAGCTCGATTGCGTCGTTGAGTGCCGTAGGCCAGTATAACCCGCTACGGAACGCCTTGCCGATGAGGGTTCATAAAGACGAGTGGTGCCCGCAGTCTCCACCATGTATGTCAGCCAGCAACTCGTTCCCATGTTCCCTGGAGATGCATCGTAAGAAAATATCATTTGGCCGCTTCCTGTATAACTCACAATCCTGGATGTAGTATGTCGTAGCCTGTCGGGCCACGTGCTCCACGTCCTCCTCCTTCTCCGGGAGCGTCCCTTGCGTCAGGTATTCCTTGAGCTCCTTGGTCCAGCACCCCTCCTAAGGGTCGAGCGCCAGGAGTAGGCGCGCTCCCGAGGTCGGGCCGCAGGCCGGGGCTCCCGAGGCAGGTGGTTGGGGGAGCTCCTCCCGAGGCGGCGCCGGCCCCGAAAGCGGAGGTGTTGTCGACGGCTTGAAGAGCCGCTCCTCAAAAACACCAGGCTCTTGGGGTTGTCTCTTGGACACCCTTTCGGCAATGTCATCGGCCTCCTTGTTGGTGCCACGGGGTACGTGCTGCAACTCTAGACCCAGGAAATGATTTTCCTTTTTGCGTACCTCCGCGAGGTATGCCTCCATGTGCTCGTCCTTCGGCTCGTATACCTTGTTGGAGAAGTTTACGAGGAGATGCGAGTCGCCCCTGATGGTGAGGCGCTTCACCCCCAGGGCCGCCACGGCCTTAAGGCCAGTGATGAGGCCTTCGTACTCCGCGATGTTGTTGGAGACCTTCTCGCCTTGTTGGAAGCAGAGCTGCACGGCGTAGTAGGGCTTGTCCTGAGTAGGCGATATGAGCACTGCTCCAGCCCCCGTGCCCTAGCGTGCGAACGCACCATCGAAATACATGACCCAGCCATCTGGTGCTTCACTTCCTGGCGAGAGGGATCGGTCCTCGCCTGCTTCAAACCCCAAGGCGTCAATCCCTCTACCATGAAGTTAGCGAGCGCGGCCCCCTTGATAACCCTAGTTGTGCTGAACTCCAGCTGGAATGCTTGCAGCTAGATGTTCCATTCGGCGACTCTTCCAGTAGCGTTGGGGCTCCTGAGTACCCTCTCCAGCGGGTAGGCCGAGACGACCTTGATTGGTTGACCCTGGAAGTAGTGTCGCAGTTTACACGAGGCCACCAAAAGCGCGAGCAAGAGCTTCTGAGGCATGGGGTACCATGCCCTTTCATCCCGCAGTACCGTGTTGACAAAATACACTGGGTGCTCGACGAGGGCGGGAACATCGACGGAGCTTGTGCCTGCCGGTAGTTGGGGTGTCTCATGAGATGACAGGACCCCAAGAGCCTGATCGCCTGCTGGGGCCTCTGCCGGCCCGCGAGCGCCGCCTTGTTGGGCCTGGTCACTCGTTGGCATTCCTGCAGCCTTTGCGGTGCCCTCTGGGTCCTGTATCACCTTGGCTGGTGGTGCGGCATGGCGCGGCAGCCCCTTGGCCTTGTGCTCTTCCCGAACTGCCACTAGAGTTGCGCTAGCGGAGTAGGGAGTGGCGGCAAGGTAAAGCACCAGGGGCTCGAGAGGGCAAGGCGCCACCATCACCGAAGGACTGGTCAGGTATCTCTTGAGGTCTTGAAATGCTTGGTCAGCTTCCGGGGTCCACTTGAATGGGCCCTTATTCTTCATCAGCTTGAAGAATGGCAGGGCACGCTCTCCCAGCTTGGATATGAAGCGCCCCAGCGAGGTCACGCAGCCTGCAAGCTTCTGCATCTCCTTAAGAGTTTGTGGTGGGCTCATGTCTTCTATCGCGTTGACCTTCTCCGGGTTAGCCTTGATCCCCCTGTGGGACACGAGGAAGCCCAGTAGCTTGCCAGAGGGGACACCGAGCACGCACTTTTCTAGGTTGAGCCACAGGTCTACCTGGCGTAGGCTTGCAAAGGTCTCCTCCAGGTCTTGAATCAAAGTCCTTGCCTCCCGAGATTTTACCACGATGCCGTCGATGTAGGCCTCTGCGTTCCTCCCGAGCTGCAGGCCTAGGGCGATGTGCGTCAGCCGTTGGAAGGTCGCGCCTGCGTTGTGCAGCACGAATGGCATGCAAGTGTAGCAGTACACCCCACGCGGGGTCAGGAAGGCTGTCTTCTCCACATCCTCTACTGCCATCTTGATCTGGTGATAGCCTAAAAATGCGTCCACGAAGCACAGCAGGTCGCATTTGGCGGTGAAGTCGATGATCTGGTCGATGCGCGGGAGCGGGAACGGGTCTTGGGGACAAGCCTTCTTAAGGTTGGTGAAGTCAACACACATGCGCTCCTTCCTGCCTTTCTTTGGTACGACGACGGGGTCCGCCAGCCACTCAGGGTACCAAACCTCGTGAATGACACCCGCTGCCTCCAGCTTGCGGGTTTCCTGGACGATGAAGGATTGCTTCTCTATGGATTGTTGCCGCACCTTCTGCTTCACAGGGCGAACATTGGGGCAAACCCTCAAGTGATGCTCGATCACCCCTCTTGGGACCCCTACTAGCTGCTTGGGTTCCCAGGCGAATACATCCTTGTTCGGGCGCAGGAACCTCACCAATGCCTCCTCTTGATTTGGGTCGACGTTGGAGCCTATGGTGAAGGTGGCTCCTGAGGACCCATCTTCCTTGACCGGCACCTGCTTGGTTTCGGCCCGATCTTGAGTGAACAACTGCTTCTTCTTTCCTGGCGCGGCCTCCTTAACCCCTGGGATGGCCTCGTTGGCCGGTCGTGCTACCGTGACAGTTTTGAGGGCACACTTGAGCGCCCCTATGGCCTCCTTGGTATCTCCAACTACAGTGAGGACGCCCTTGCTCCCGGGCATCTTCATGAGGTTGTAGGCCGGATGGGTTGCCACCATAAACTGAGCCAATGTCAGGTACCCAAGGATGGCGTTGTACGGGAGGCCAATATGGGCGATGTTGAAGTCGATCAGCTCAGTGTGATAGTTGTCGCATGTGCCAAAGGTCACGGGAAGGCGGATCTGCCCCAGGGGGCTGGCGGAGCCGCCGCCGACCTCAAAGAAGGGCTTGCTAGGGCGGAGCCTCTCGAGCGGCACGTGAAGGAGGCTAAAAGCCTCCACAAAGAGCACATTGAGGCCGGCACCGCCATCGATGAGGGTCTTGGTGACAGCTACACTGCAGATGGTGGGCGTGCAAAGCATTGGGAGCACGCCCGAGCCGACGGTGGAGACTGGGTGATCCCCCAAGTCAAAGGTCAAGTCGGCCTTGGGCGCCGCCCAACCTGGGGGAGCCCCTTGCCGCGCAGAAGCGGCGCCGATCTGGCGAAGGAACGGCTTGGTGTGACGGCCCGAGTGCGGCGCTTGCGAGTCACCGAGGAGGGGCGCGACAGCGAGGGGCGCCGGTGCCACGAAGCGCATAGCAAAGAGGTTGCACAGCTCCTCCTAAGATGCCTCCGTAGATCCCGGGAGGTTGAGCAGCCAGGCACGCGGTGCACCAGTGAGGGCCACGGGAAGCCAATTGGCCATGACCTTGTCGTCGCCCCCAGCCTTTAGGATGGCCTCTTCATACACCATCAGGAAGGCCGACGGGTCCACCGCGCCGTCGTAACGCGGCGGCATCTATGGCTTGAACTTGGGTGGCCACTGCACCCGCCGCAAGGCGGGGGCTAAGGCTCGGAGCCCATGGCCCCGCCATGGGCATCCATCATCGCAGCCGGAAGATCAACACCGGCCATGGGGGCAAGGCACGGTGATGGCGGAGCGTGGATCGACGGAAGGAAGGCTTCGGCGCACCCCTACCTGGCGTGCCAAATGTCGGATTTCAGGTTCCGGCAAAACCCTTGAGGTTCAAACATTGGGGTGCGCACGAAGATCACTCCTCCCCCTTGCACTCTCCCTCACCGCGATCTCAAGGCTCAGCGCGTCGAACTCGAAGAACAAAGGGACACAAGATGTATACTGGTTCAGGCCACCGATGTGGTGTAATACCCTACTCCAGTGTGGTGTGGTGGATTGCCTCTTGGGCCAAGGATGATACGTTACAAGGGTAAAATAGCCTCCTGAGGAGAGGTGCTCTTGTGCTTGGTGAGCTTGTCTGGTCGCCTTGGTGGAATGGATCCAGTCTAAGATCAGCTTTTTCCCTATGGTGGTGGCTAGTTCTATTTATAGGGCCCGGGTTCTCTTCCCAAATATTGGGCGGGAAGGGATCCCACAACGGCGAGTTTGAAGGGGGACAACTAGTACAAGTTATCCTGACAAAAGGTGGTCTTCGCCTGCCAAAGGTTCTGGTGGTGACGCCGTCCTGGGCTCCATGGTGACCTCTCTCCTGCCGTCCTGCTGGTCTTGGTCTCGCTGCACTGATATGGAAACCTTTGATTGATGCCTTAGGACTCCTCGCCTGCGCTTGCTTCTTTAGCACCAAAGAGGAAACGAGCACACTTTGCATGCTGGCGCCAGCCTGGTACCCGCCTGGCCTTGGTCATCATGGCTTGTGTCGGTATCAAAACCGGCGGATCTCGGGTAGGGGGTCCCGAACTGTGCGTCTAGGCCGGATGGTAACAGGAGGCAAGGAACACGATGTTTTACCCAGGTTCGGGCCCTCTTGATGGAGGTAAAACCCTACGTCCTGCTTGATTAATATTGATGATATGGGTAGTACAAGAGTAGATCTACCACGAGATCAAGGAGGCTAAACCCTAAAAGCTAGCCTATGGTATGATTGTTGTATGATGAAGTTGTCCTACAGACTAAAACCCTCCAGTTTATATAGACACCGGAGAGGGTTAGGGTTACACAAAGTCGGTTACAATGGTAGGAGATCTTGAATATCCGCATCGCCAAGCTTGCCTTCCACGCCAAGGAAAGTCCCATCCGGACACGGGACGAAGTCTTCAATCTTGTATCTTCATAGTCCTGGAGTCCGGCTGAAGGTATAGTCCGGCTACCCGAACACCCCCTAATCCAGGACTCCCTCAGTAGCCCCTGAACCAGGCTTCAATGACGACGAGTCCGGCGCGTAGATTGTCTTCGGCATTGCAAGGCGGGTTCCTCCTCCAAATTCTTCATAAAAGTTTGTAAACACCAAGAGTAGTGTCCGGCTCTGCAAAATAAGTTTCCACGTATTGCCACAGAGAGAATAATATTAACACAAATCTAATCCGCTGACGTATTCCGCAGCGTGACATCACACTACGGCCAAGCCTTTATTCGAATCGTTTTCACTTTTCCACCTCAGCGTGTTTTGCGAGGCGGTTTCCTTGGCACGTCTTGTCAAAGCAGAGATCGTGTCCCCTTTATTTACGGGATTCTCATCAATACGGACGTGGGTAACCCAATCGTGCCCGTTAGCATGTCTTCTCGATTAAAGGCGAGTCCCAAACGGTTACGGGGAGGGCTCCTGGTATTCAACCTCTTATAAAGAGACCAAGGCCTTACTCCTTTTCTCCAATCTCAAAACAAGTTCGCCCGTCGCCTCGAGTTCCAACACCCTAGGCTCCAGATTCCAGGCGCTTCGGACCTTCGACAATGTCCGGTTCCGACCTTCAAGGCCGATGGATGCCCTCCTCCGTCACGGAGGAGGACGTGCTAAAGTTGAGAGAGGCTAAGTTCTTGACCGCCGAAATTTTGCATAGGTTGCCTGCTCAAAGGCAGGCTATTCCCAGTCCCCAGCCCGGTGAGAGCGTAGTGTTCATGTCTCACTTCCTTCGGGGGTTAGGCTTCCCGATGGATCCCTTCGTGAGGGGGCTGATGTTCTATTATGGGCTGGAATTTCATGACTTAGCTCCGGAGTCCATCCTCCACATTTCCTCATTCATCGTTGTGTGCGAAGCGTTCCTCCGTGTTACTCCTCACTTCGGATTATGGCTCAAGACTTTTGGAGTGGAGCCGAAGATGATCGAGGGACGGCACGCAGAGTGCGGAGGCGCTGTCATAAGTAAGAATGCTGATGCTCCATGGCCCGAGGGCTCCTTTCAAGAGGAGCTCGGCTTGTGGCAACGAGAGTGGTTCTATATCACCGCTCCCAGGAGCGCCAAGTGGGTGGCGCCTCCTGCCTTTCGCTCGGGTCCCCCACCACGGCTAGCGTCATGGGTCAACAAAGGATTAGATTGGGGGTTATCCAAAGACGTGCCCTTGTTGCAGGGCCGCATTAGGGATCTCTTAGAAAGAGACCTCAACCTGGTCAAGGTGACGCAGGTCATGCTGATTCGCCGAACACTGCCCGGCAAACGTCGCTCCCTTCGTCTGTGGGAGTTTAATCCGGAGGGACCACGAGCTCTCCAGCATTTTATGGGCGCAACGCCCGTGGAGATGTATAAAATGTTCTTCGGATCACAAGCAATGTGTCCGGATTTGACCGAGGACGCAGGTTTAAGCTGCAATCGCCCGGATACTCAAGTAAGTAACCTTGTGCCCGGACTCGCTATCCGTAAAATTGTCATAAATTCGCCCCTAAAAGAGCTGTCCTTTTAAACAGGAGTGGATAGCGAAGGCAAAGCTGATCAGGTGTCCGGCTCCCCTTCCTGAGACCAGGCCGGATCCCGTGCTAGTCAGGATGTTGAAGATCGTGCCTTTGGAGGGAAGTGAGGGGGAGGACAAGGAAACTATGGCCTCCTCGAAGGAGGCTGCTCCGAAGGGAAGAACCGACAATTCCTCTCCTAAGGGGAAGAAGAGGGCCGCCTCTGACGACCCGGAGACCATGGCCTCAAAGCGGGGGAAAAGTCCTCGTCAGAGGGTCCGACGCCGGGGAGATCCTCGGCCGAACTACGCCCTCAAAGGGATCAGCCCTCCAGCGAGCCGTAAGTAGAGAAAGATTTTCCTTTAGAGGGATGAGAGAAATCCTTGCTTTTTATCTGAGAAGATTAACCGAAATTTTACTTTGTAGCTCGGACCTCAGCCCTTCTCAGCAGAGCTCGTCTTCGGGGGATCTTCTTCCGGAGATGATGGAGAGTGGAACGCCTCCCCCTGCCGTACCGCCTGGCGAGGCGGGCGACCCTGAGGTGTCGTCGCGGAGGGTTTCTCCGAATCCGGCAGGGGTGGAAGGTAGCCATATGTCCCCCCAAGGTTCTCCGCGTCCGGCCTTCGATGGAGGTCATAGGACGAGTCCGGCACCGTCCGATGCGCGGTCGGAGGAGCTGATGATTCTGCTGGGGCGAGCTTCTATCTCAGAGGAGCACCGTGCATTGATGGGTACGGTGATTGGAAGGATTTCGTCCGCGGAAAGCGGATTGCATGAGGCCGTCAGAAGTTTGCTGACGGGTTTTGAGGTACGTTTGATAATGTACTTCTTTGTCAGTTGCGCATAAACAAGATGCGCCCTGTGTAGATAGTAGCCCCTGAGACTCTGTGCGTTGTCAAAATTGACGGCGCGCAGAGGATCATAATCCCAGGTCTAAAATGTCGCCTTTGTATACAGGTGGCGAAGTGTCCGGAATCGAGCCGAACTGATGATTTTGCCGAACTAAAGCGGCAACTTGACGTGGCAGATGCCGACATCGCGCTCGTCAACGAGCGGCTTGATGAGGCTCAAGGTATGCAATTCCTCGGGCGGCATCTGGTAAGAGGAGCTTTATGCCAGTATCTTACAATGTGTGTGCTTGACGCAGATGGTGCGGCCGCCGTGGAGAGTCTTCGGGCGGAACTTGCCCGAGCTAAGGAACAAGCCAGGAAAAGTGATGCGGCTGCCGAGAAGGCCCTTGAAGAGCTGAGAGCCGAACAGGCTGCTCACTGCCGAAGCAAGAAGGAGATGGCCGTGATGGCCGTGAAGTTAAAAAGTGCTGCTGACCGTTGCAAGTTTCTTGAGAAAGAAGACCGGGCGAGACAGACGGACTTAGAGAAGGCCGTTGCTGATGCCAAGGACGCTCGCTCTGCGATGAGAGCTGCGAAGGAGGAGCTGCGTCAGGCCGGACAGATTGCGGCTGGAAAGCCCTTTATGCTGCGGAGGAAGTTTTGCGATCCGAAGTTTGCTCCGTTGGACCGGATGTGGAGTGCGGAGGACACCTATCTGGATTTGGCAGCGAGTGCTGCTGATGCGACCGAATACTTTCGAGATCAAGAAGATCGCGAAGTGGAAAGGCTTTTCTGGTCGCAGTTCCAGAATCCAGAGCGTCCACTGGCAGTGGACGATCGTCTGGCTCAATGGGCCGAACTGAATAGATTGTCCGGACTCGCCATGAAGTACGTCATGGGTCATCTGTGGCCGGGGAGATCGGAGCCGAAGAGTTATTTCAGCTTGGTGCAGCAATTCCTTGACGCGGTGCCACGTATCAATGCGATGAAGAGGTCAGCATGCATAGAGGGCGCACGGATGGCTCTTGCCCGTGTCAAGACATACTGGGCAGAGATGGAGACCACCGTTGTTGCATCCCGAGATTCGGACAAAAGCCGAGTACCCTCCGAGCACTATTTTCAGGAAGTCCTTGAAGGCGCTCGTGTAATAGAGACGCAGTGCTCGAAGGATGCTATGTTCTGATAGCATATGTAATTATAAAGCAATATTTTGATGAATTGTAGTAGCCTTTTATACTTGTGCCTTCAAGTATTTGGAACACCTCCTGTGCGGCCGTTTTAAGATATATATACAAAATCTGAAAGATTGCAGTCGTTGGCTTCAGCCCCCACGCACATAGTGCGGGGGTGCTCGCAGAAGGCGCATTTTCACACTTAATCCAACGTCTTGGTCCTACAAAGGAGGTGATAGCGCAGCGAGCTAGGCAACCGGACTATAATGCTTTAACACTTTCACTTAGCCATAGGAGCTTGACAATGGGACTATTTAGGTAGCCCCTGGTGGCGACTGCGCTCGCCCGAATTCGGGGCGCGTATGTGCCTGGCCGGGAAACGGCCCTTCGTTAATGCGGAGGAATCCTACAGATTCCGGAGAGTCATCGAGTGGTTGACCAGTCTCACGCCATATCATGACAGTCGGTTTTCGGCTTTCTCTACTGAGGTGCTCGCCTGGCCGAACCAGGGCACAATCGCAGTAGTTCTCCTGGTGCCGCCTTAGCCGATAGAGCGGAACGTAAGGCGGCCGAACACAGGAGCCGGGCAACCCAACATTTGACCAAAATCATGACTCGGAGCTGATGCATATAAGGCCAAACTCGCGACGCCGAACACTCCCTAAGGTATTCGGTCTTTATGAGAGCGGGCGAGGTAACGCTCTGAGGTATAAGCCCCTAGTGTCCAGGTACGCGCAAGAATTCTGACGTGGCCACATGCCAAGACGCCAGCCTCCTCCTTGGTCATAGAACCAGGGGATGTGTATCAACAAGAGACAGTAAAAAAGGTTTACGCAGGGTCTTAATCTGAAAAGAATCCTTGGAACGGGTCCCTACTGCACGTCTGCGCCTGTGTCTCCGTTGTGCCGTATCCTGGACGGGCGCAGCACGACGTTCATCTGTAAAAAGAGAGCAACTAAGTTGAAAAAGGGGCGTGCCGAACAAAAGTTATATGAAATAAACAAAGTGTAAAGTAAAATATGAAAAATTGAGCTTTATTGTCTCTTATTTTATACGTGTGAAGCCCCTAGTGCAGGGGTATATGGCCACTAAGCCTTTATCAACGATACTTTTGTGCCGGACTCGTCTATCCGTGTCCGTGGTCTTAATGACCTGTTCCGATGTTCTGGCTGGTGAAGCCATTGTATTGTGGGGCTGTTAAAGCGGCCGCACAATCCTCCGCTTGGGGGAGGTGTTCTCACTGCTTCCCCTTTAAGGAGATGATGCCGCGTGGACCGGGCATCTTAAGCGTAAGAGATGCATAATGCGGTATTGCGTTAAAGCGGGCGAAAGCTTCGCGTCCCAGTAGTGCTTGATAGCGACTTGAGAATGGGACGATGTGGAAAGTCAGCTTTTCGCGACGGAAGTTATCGGCAGAGCCGAAAATAACCTCGAGCCGGAGAAAACCCATGCAATGGGTGTCCGGACCTGGCGTTACTCCTTGAAAGGAGGTTTTGCTGTGGCGAATTCTTTTTGGGTCGATCCCCATGTGGCGGATTGAGTCCTGATATATCAGGTTGAGTCCGCTGCCACCGTCCATAAGGACATTTGAAAACTGGAGTCCGCCAATTATTGGATCGAGTACCAGGGCAGTCCAGCCTGGGTTCCTGACACTTCTAGAATAATCCAGATGATCGAAGATGATTGGTTTTGACAACCAGTGGCGGGATTCCTTTGGGATAGGCCGTGGGGCGCGTACCTTTATGGGCGCCGCACGTTTTGTTATGTGGAGTAAGTTTACTGTTTTTACTTCTTGTGGGAAATTCTTTTGTTTCCTGGTACTCTGCTTTTGGGGTTCGTCCTCGTCTTCGCTTGGTGTGTCGAGCCCCTTGTGTTCGGCGTTGAGTCTGCCGGATTGTTTGAAAACCCAACAATCTCTGTGGGTATGGTTAGCAGGCTTTCCGGGAGTGCTGTGTATTTGACATATCCTATCCAAGATTTTGTTTAGGTTGGATAGGTCGTCCCTGTTATCTTGGAGGGGCGGCTTTTTCTGATTCTGTCGTGAGCTTTTGAATCCGGCGTTGACTGCCGTGCTCTTCGGACTTTTTTCCTTAGTCCGGCGACGGTCCTTATTGCGTCGCGGTTTTCCGTTTCCATCCCTAGTTTCGGATGTACTTGGGTCACTGGTGCTGCATCTTGCCAACCAGCTGTCCTCTCCTGCGCAAAAGCGGGTCATGAGGCTTGTTAGTGCGGCCATTGTTCTTGGCTTTTCTTGGCCGAGGTGTCTGGCGAGCCATTCGTCTCGGACATTATGCCTGAAAGCCGCTAAGGCTTCAGCGTCCGGACAGTCGACTATCTGATTCTTTTTAGTAAGAAATCTATTCCAGAATTGCCGAGCTGACTCTCCGGGCTGTTGAGTTATGTGACTAAGATCGTCTGCATCCGGAGGGCGGACATAGGTCCCTTGAAAATTTGCTCGGAAAGCGTCCTCGAGCTCTTCCCAACTTCCGATTGTGTTTTCAGGAAGGCTTTTGAGCCAATGCCGGGCTGGCCCTTTAAGCTTGAGGGGTAAGTATTTTATGGCGTGGAGGTCATCTCCTCTAGCCATATGTATGTGGAGGATATAATCCTCGATCCAGACTCCAGGGTCTGTTGTTCCATCATATGCCTCTATGTTTACGGGTTTGAATCCCGCTGGAAATTCATAATCCAGGACCTCATCGGTGAAACATAGGGGGTGTGCGGCACCCCTGTATTTGGGTGTGCCGGATTCTGATAATGGCTTTATTGCATTGCTTACGAGAGCTTGCTTTCTTGGCCCGTAAATGGACCTGGCTGGGCCATGATGCGAATCCTTAAGTGGGTCGCATGCCGGCTTAAGTGCGGCGCTGCTTGCCGCTTTATGCTGGCCATGGGGTCGTCTATCCGACCGTGTGGCTTTCTCACTTTTGGAATGCGAGGGCTCTAAGGCCTCCTCGTCGAATTCAGGCAGTAGCTTTCTCTTCGGATAGCTTTTAGTGCGGCGACTGTCGCCGTATTTGTCTGCGGTATTGATTACTTTACTCCATCTGATCCTGAGTGCATCTTCCGCAGTTTTTAGCTTCCGTTTCTGCTTTTTTAGGCTACGTGCGGTTGCAACGAGCCGTTTGTGGAGGTTCTTCTACTTCGTGGGCTTGTCCGGCGTAGGGTCGTCCGGAATGCCATTTTCGCCGGGGGAGGGATGTTCGGTTTCTCTATCTGGGTTGTCCTGTTGGGACGGTTGATCTAAGGCATGCTCGTCGCCTACCGGCTCATCCTGCTCTATGGCAGGGTCTTTATCGAGGCGGGGCTTGGGTCGGCATTTACGCCGACGCTTTGATTGTTTTTGAGAGATCGATCCCTCTTTCCATCCCCGTTTTCCTCGTTGTTGCTTCCTTTAGGGGTATCCACCATGTACACATCGTGAGATGAGGTGGCTGTCCAATGCCCTATAGGCGTTGGTTCTTGGTTGTCTCCTGCATCGTCGTCCATACCGTCGATGTCTTCGGAGTCGAAGTCGAGCATGTCGGTTAAGTCGTCGACAGTGGCTACGAAGTGGGTGGTGGGTGGGTTTTGAATTTCTTCATCATCCGAATCCCATCCTTGCTGACCGTAGTCCGGCCAGGGCTCTCCTGATAAAGAGAGAGACTTTAGCGAATTCAGGATGTCGCCGAAGGGCGAGTGCTGAAAGATGTCTGCGGCGGTGAACTCCATTATCGGCGCCCAATCGGATTCGATCGGCAGGGGCGCGGGGGGCTCGGAGTTCGGAAAGGAATCCGGCTCCTCGGAGTCACGGGCCATGCGGAGTGCGGGGCTGGAGTTCGGCTCGATCGCCTCTGAGATCGCAGCCCCTGAGGCAGCGTCCAACCGCTGATCCTCGATCGGCGCAGTAGGCTCCGAATCAATGGTCGGAACCGATGCGTGTGCGGCCTCCAAGGCGCTGTTCGGCGGCAGAGCTATATCATGCCCATCGAGACAGTGCGGCGCGCTTGGCTGTGGCTCGAATCCGTCGAAGATCAAGTCCCCGCGGATGTCAGCCGTGTAGTTTAGGCTTCCAAACCTGACCTGATGGCCAGGGGCGTAGCTTTCGATCTGCTCAAGGTGGCCAAGCGACTTGGCCCGCAGTGCGAAGCCGCCGAAGACGAAGATCTGTCCGGGGAGAAAAGTCTCACCCTGGACTGCATCGTTGTTGATGATTGAAGGAGCCATCGGGCCTAAAGGCGATGACACGGAGGAACTCTCAATGAAAGCACAATGTCGGTGTCAAAACCGGTGGATCTCGGGTAGGGGGTCCCGAACTGTGCATCTAGGCCGGATGGTAACAGGAGGCAAGGAACACGATGTTTTACCCAGGTTCGGGCCCTCTTGATGGAGGTAAAACCCTATGTCCTGCTTGATTAATATTGATGATATGGGTAGTACAAGAGTAGATCTACCACGAGATCAAGGAGGCTAAACCCTAAAAGCTAGCCTATGGTATGATTGTTGTATGATGAAGTTGTCCTACGGACTAAAACCCTCCAGTTTATATAGACATCGGAGAGGGTTAGGGTTACACAAAGTCGGTTACAATGGTAGGAGATCTTGAATATCCGCATCGCCAAGCTTGCCTTCCACGCCAAGGAAAGTCCCATACGGACACGGGACGAAGTCTTCAATCTTGTATCTTCATAGTCCTGGAGTCCGGCTGAAGGTATAGTCCGGCTACCCGAACACCCCCTAATCCAGGACTCCCTCAGCTTGCGTCACAGGAACCTCGTGAGGTGCCCCTTGCCTTGATCTCTCCGCCCCTCACAAGCCAACCTAGTGAGGCCGCCCCCGAGGAGGTCTTGCATCGTCCGCCTCGCGAGGGTCTTGAGTGTTTGCTGGTGAAGATGGGCCGTACGGGGCCACTAGCGGAGCCACGCCGTGGGCCGCAGGCGGGCAAGCCTGGGGACCCCCGTTCCCAGGATGCCGACAAAGGCAAAGGGTAATGATCTTTTCTAGTTGCTTTGTTTAATTTTCTAAAATCTATTACCATTCTATAACGTGTAACAATTCTTTGTGGAATAAGTTCATTCTTATCATTAGGAACAACAGTATACCTCCTTTCTTAGGAACATAATGAATAGGACTTACCCATCTACTATCAGCTATGGGATAGATTATACCTGCTTCTAGAAGTTTTAATATTTCCGTTCTTACCACTTCTTTCATCTTCGGATTTAACTGACATTGGTGATCAACAACGGGTTTAGCATCAGGTTCCAGATTAATTTTGTGCTGACATAGAGTGGTACTAATGCCCTTTAGATCATCAAGAGTATATCCAATAGTAGCTCGGTGCTTCCTCGGAACTTTCGATAATCTTTCTTCTTCATGTTCTGAAAGGTTAGCACTAATAATAACAGGATATATTTTCTTTTCATCAAGATAAGCATATTTCAAAGTGTCTGGCAATTGTTCTAATTCAAACACTGGATCACCTTTCGGTGGAGGAGGACCTCCTAGAGTTTCAATAGGCAAATTGTGTTTAAGCAGAGGACGTTGTTCAAAGAAAATTTGATCTATTTCATTTCTTTCATGCATATGTAAATCATTTTCATGGTCTAGCAAATATTGTTCTAAAGGATCAGTACGTGGTACAGCAATAGAAGCAAGACCAATTAATTCATCCTTGCTAGGCAATTCTTTTTCATCAAGGTTTCTACTAAACTTGGAAAAATTAAACTCATGAGACTCATCACCAAAACTAATACCAACAATTTGTTTCTTGCACTTTATCTTAGCATTAACGGTGTTCAAGAAAGGTCTACCAAACATAATGGGACAAAAGTCATCTTGTGGGGAACCAAGAACAAGAAAATCAGTAGGGTACTTTATTTTCCCACACAAGACTTCAACATCTCTAACAATCCCAATTGGTGATATAGTGTCTCTATTAGCAAATTTAATAGTAACATCTATTTCTTCTATTTCTGCGGGTGCTATGTCATTCATAATTTCTTGATATAAGGTATAAGGAATAGCACTCACACTAGCACCTATGTCACATAAACCATGATAACAGTGATCTCCTTTTTTAACTGAGATGACGGGCATGCCAACAACAGGTCTATGTTTGTCCTTTTTATCAGGTTTGGCAATTCTAGGAGCTTCTTCACATAAGTAAATGACATGCCCATCCATATCTTCTTCTAAGAGATCTTTAACCATAGAAATACTAGGTTCTACTTTAATTTTTTCATCAGGTTTAGGTGTTCTAATATAGATTTTGTTAACCATAGTTGAAACTTTAGCATGTTCCTTTATCCTAACAGGGAAAGGTGGTTTCTTTATATAAGTAGAAGGAACAACTGGATCAACATTATAAAGTATAGTCTCTTCTTTAACTGGTACCGGTTCTTTAGTTTCTTCTTTAGTAGGTGGGTGATATTTAAACCACTTCTCTTTAGGGAGTTCAACATGAGTAGCAAATGATTCACAAAAGGAGACTACTATCTCAGAGTCAAGTCCATATTTGGTGCTAAACTTTTGAAAAGCATCGGTATCCATAAAAGATTTAACAATCATACTTAAGTTTAATACCTGACTCTTTACCTTTGTCGAGTTCCCAATCTTCAGACTTGCGTTTTATTCTTTCCAAAAGACCCCACAGGAATTCAATAGTCTTCTTCATAAAAGAACCAACACAAGAAGTATCAAGCATGGTTTGATCATTACGAGAAAGCCGAGCATAAAAGTTCTGGATAATAATTTCTCTTGAGAGCTCATGATTGGGGCATGAATATAACATTGACTTAAGCCTCCCCCAAGCTAGAGCAATACTTTATCCTTCATGAGGCCAAAATTTATATATATAATTCCGATCACGATGAACTAGATGCATAGGATAGTTTTTTTGGTGGAACTCCAATTTCAAACGATTCCAATTCCATGATCCAATATCATCGCATAGCCTATACCATGCCAATGCTTTTCCCATCAAAGATAAAGGGAAAACCTTTTTCATAAATTTATCTCCAGGTAAACCTGCAAGCTTAAACAATCCACAAATTTGTACCACATATATCAAGTGCATATCAGGATGTTCGGTTCCATCTCCTGCATAAGGATTAGCTAGCAGTTGTTCTATCATACCCGAAGGAATTTCATATTCAATATTTTCAGTAGGTGCAGTAGGTTGAGGGGTAGATAATTGTGGTTCCGGTCGAGGTGAAGATACCCCGAACAAACCCCTCAAAGGATTTTTCCACAGTAACAAGTGACAATAAATTTCAGCACACTATATAAATGTTTCCTTACCAAAGGCGCTTCACTCCCCGGCAATGGTGCCAGAAAATAGCCTTGATGACCCAAAAGTATAGGGGATCAATTGTATCTCTTTTCGATAAGTAAGAGGGTCGAACCCAACGAGGAGCAGAAGGAAATGACAAGTAGTTTTCAGTAAGGTAACGTCTACAAGTGCTAAAATTGTAAGTAGCAGAGTAGTTTGATAGCAAGATAATTTGTAACGAGCAAGTAACGATGGTAGTAACAAAAGTGCAGCAAGGTAGCCCAATCCTTTTGAGGCAAAGAACAGGACAAAACGGTCTCTTATGATAAGCAAAGCGTTATTGAGGGTACACAGAAATTTCATCTAGTCACTTTCATCATGTTGGTTTAATTCGTGTTCGGTACTTTGATAATTTGATATGTGGGTGGGCCGGTGCTTAGGTGTTGTTCTTACTTGAACAAACCTCCTACTTATGATTAACCCTCCCGCAAGCATCCGCATGTAACATCCCAAATTTTCAATTTGGAATGTTATACATTAGGTCATCATGCATATCATATTTTATTTTGCTTTTGGTTTTGATCCTAGAAAATCCTAAGCAACTCAAGGACCGACGGAGAGAGTTGGGGATTTCGTTATTTACATATTTGAGTTATCTCAAATTATGTAAACAGGATCATTTGATTTTATTTATTTTATCATCAATTGTTTCTATTACAAAAATATGAGAGAGGGAATAAAATGACTTTCCCAAAATATAGAAATATTGAGGATTTAATAAAAAAATCAAATAAGTTTTATTTTGGAGTTTTTCGGTATTTTTATTTGAATTTAGGAAAAATGCGCGTTTTTCAAAGTTTTAGTTTGGGCCCAAATAAATGTTCACTTTATCGGGCTTGATTTTAGGAACCCGGCAAAATTTATTTCGTGATTTTTGGAGTCCGTTTAGTATTTCTTTTTATTTTTCTTCCGAGCAGAATTATTTAAAAAAACGCGCGGAACCGACTCTTTGGGCCGTACTCGGCCTGGACTCCGCCGGCCGAGGCTATATAAGCCGCTGCCCCGGCCCGAGAGGAGAGCCCAGCCGCCCCTGACCTAACCCTAGCCGCCGCCGCCTCTAGCCGCCGCCGCCAGCCGCCGCCGACTCGCCGGAGCAGCGCGCCGCCCGAGGTTCACCGCCGCCCGGTTTTCCGTGCTGTTTAAAAAAAATTGTTCATCGTTTTTCTTTTTCGTTGGATTTTCCGCGGTTATTTTCTAATCGCGATTTCTGATCCAATTTTCGTTTTAGTATAACTTTTCGCTCGTTTATCGGAATCAGGCGATTCAAGCGCGTGGAGTTTCGTCTCGAAACCCTCGTTCCGAATAATCAACTTAAACAAGTTTTTGCTACTGTAAAATTTGCCCTAGATTCAGATTACTAGAACGAGGTTGTTTTCTTTCGCCGTTTGATTTCTTTCGCTTCGTTCGGTTTGATTCTTGTTGCAAACCAGGGTTCTTAAGTTGAACTTTCTGGTTAGATCTTCTATTTGAGTTTTACCTGTGCATTAGATGAGTACTTATTGTATGCTTGTTGTTGTCTGCGATAGAATACCCGGAGTGCGCCGCCTGTTACTTCGAATCTCTAGGTTTCGCGGATCATCAGCAAGGCAAGTAACACTTTGATCATACCTTTTCTACAACCCAGTTTTATTGCATTAGATCAATCCTCACACATTGCATGATTAGGATCTAATTAAACTGTGGGATGGGATGTAGATGAGGTAGTACCTATTACCTGTTTATTATCAAACCTTTGGGAGTTACTTCTACGTTTGCTTATTATGCCATGCTATGCTAGTAGACGTGGATTGGGTGAGTGAAATCCATGACAGATGTGAGATTGTTAATTAAGGGTTTATCTAAGGTGGCAACCTAACACACATCTGGGTGGATTGAGGCACCTGGGGTTACCAGGACTTGCCTATTTTTTTCTGGACCGCCACCCAGGCTTAAAAGGATCATGAGATTATTCATACTAGAAACTTCCGTGTGCAGCCACAAGCCATTATGGGCTCTGGCATAGTTGACTAAGTTGTGCGAACTCTTATAGTGGTAGACTAGCAGATGTAGGGGTTGTAGGTGGTACGGTCTACCCGATCGTAAGGTGCTAGCGCTTCTGAAAGACTATGTCTCGGTCATCCGTCTTCTCAAACACCCTGTAGTGCGAGAAACCAAACGGAGGCGATCGAGTCTTGTGGGGAAAAGTGCGCAAACCTCTGCAGAGTGTTATAAACTAATCATGGTTAGCCGTGTCCCCGGTTATGGACAATCTTGAGTATCTAGTACCTGGATTATCATGTGAATCTCAACATGTTACCCTAAATTAATATTGTTGGGTTTTAATGATGATACTTAATTGCGATTGAGAATGCTGTCAACCATTCTCAATGTTTAACAACCACCATGATAGTAATTAATTTTATTCCTTTGAAGTAGGGAAAAATTGGCTTTACGCAAAAAAAACTGTAACCATAGAGCTTTCCACCAGCCAAATATGCATATAGTATAGCTGTTGCATTCCATTACTCTCTATGTGTTATCTTGCCAGCATATTCCATGTGCTGGCCCGTTTTCGGGCTGCAACGTTAATGTTGCAGACTTTTCAGACGACGATTGAGGAGTTTTAGGTCATGGTTCTATACTCAGTGATTCCGTTGGAGTTGATGGACTCACTTATCTTCCAAGCCTTCCGCTGTTATCGTTATTAGTTGGCCTTAAGCCATATTTATTGTAATAAGTTCTCTTTTGAGACACTCGATGTAATAAATGTGTGATTGCTACTCTGCTATAAATCCTCCGAGTACTATGTGGTGTTAGCATTACTGATCCAGGGATGACACCAGAGCATAGAGATCAGACTGTTTGAGGTCTGGTCGCTACAGAGATGGTATGAGAGCACACGCTGACTGTAGGACACGACCACTAAGCTAAAGACCTAGATCACTACTCACTCTCTTCTATTCTAACTTCTCATCTTTTCTACTCTTTAGGATGGCGGATGCAAGGAACAAGTTCACACAACCGGATGAAGATACACCCTTTGGACGCCACTTGAAGGAAGTCACTAGATACCTGAACATAGGAATACCAAGCTTCACGGGAACCTACAACGCCACTTTACCTGAAGAAGAGCGCTGGATGATTCAAGTTCAAGTTCCAGGAAGGACGTTCATGTCAGTCACTGAGCCCATAGAGTTTTCTTTTGATGCACCAACTTGGAGTCTAGGAAAGAGCATGGCAGCTCACATCGCCATGGGACGCATTGGAGAAGTCTACCGCAAGGATCTCAAGGATACTATCTACCAGATTTGCGGACGCCGAGATGAACAATGGGAGATGATCAGCACCAGGAAGGATAGATCAATTGTAGCTTATATTCAGGAGTTAAACCAGCACATTCGACGACAGGAGAATCAGATGTGCACCGACATGATAGATCTGAAGAAGGCTAAGACTAGAATCAAGGAACTAGAGGAAGAACTCAAGGCCACACGCGAAGATTATGAAGAAGAAATTGAAGTATTGGTGGAGAAGAATGACGATCTGATCAAGAAGATTGGAATATTTATGGGAGGCCCGACACCAGTAGATGAAGATGAGGAACCCAAGGAGATTAGCCCGGAAGACTACATCATCATTGACGGCACCGACTCGGAACAAGATAGTAGCAATGATGACTATGTTGATGAAGCAGGAGCAGATATCATGGAGTCTACAACCGTAGAATATTTCTAGTAGACCACCTCATCTGTAGTAGCAGTCCACCATGTAAATATAGTAGTCCGAGCACTTTTGCGATAGTTAGACCGATTGTATGCCTTTGTTTGATTGATGGAAGTGAATTGTGTGATTTTGCCTCATGTGCATATGGGTAGTGTTTTCTCTTTAGACCCCCTCTATTCTTATATCTCATCTTTTCTAAACCCTCAGATGCCTCCGAGATGTGACCCCGGATTTGCCTTTCCGCCGGAGCTCACCCAGTTGATCCAGCAGCAGAACACCCTGATGCAATTGTTAGTTCAAAATCAGAATCAAGGGAACAACAACAACAACCCACCACCACCACCACCTGTTGACCACTTAGCCCGTTTTCTTAGGCTAAATCCGCCGGTGTTTTCCAGTAGCACCGAGCCGATAGTAGCAGATGATTGGCTCCGCAAGATAGCTAGGGAGTTGACCACAGCAGGATGCACAGATACGGAGAAGGTTAAGTTTGCCGCACATCAGTTAGAAGGACCCGCAACATCTTGGTGGGAGAATTTCACAACCACCTTCCCAGTCGACACTGTCACATGGGACCAGTTTCAGCAGGCTTTTCGTACTGCCCATGTTTCAGCAGGAGCAATGGCCATGAAGAAGCGTGAGTTTCGTAACTTGCGCCAAGGAGGACGGACAGTTGGCCAGTATGTGGAGGAGTTTAGTAAGCTAGCACGTTATGCCCCAGATGACGTTGCTACGGATGCAACAAAGCAGGAGAAATTCCTGGAAGGATTGAATGATGAGTTGAGTATGCAACTGTTGGTAGCCACCTTCAACAACTACCAGGAGTTGGTAGACCGTGCTCTTATGATTGAAGGGAAGCAGCAGCAAATTGAGAACCGCAAGAGGAAGTATGGACAAGGAAAGTATAACTCAGGAGCTCAGCAGAAACCTCGTTTTACCCCTAGACCGGGAGGACATTTTCAGCATACCCATGGAGTAGGTAGCTCGCACAATCACAATGGCACCAAGAATGGTAATGGGAATGGAGGAAGCAATGGACAGAACCGCAGCACCCCATCAACCCCAGCCAAGAAGGATTTGAGCCACGTCACTTGCTATAAGTGTTCGAAGCCAGGACATTATGCAAATGACTGTCGTGAAGGACAAAATGGCAATGGAAGTTCTGGGAAGAAGCCAAACCCTTTCAACAGGGGACATGTGAACCACGTTAATGTGGAGGAGGTTGAAGCTCAGCCCGATGCAGTAATAGGTAAGTTTTTGGTTAAGTCATTTACTGCACTCGTTCTTTTTGATATTGGTGCATCGCATTCATACATCTCAAGGGGATTTGTGGATAAGTATAACCTACCAACCCAAGCCCTTAGGTCACCCATGTTAGTAACCTCGCCAGGAGCAGAGTATGCGGCAAGTCTATGGTGTGATCGGTTACCATTAAGGATTGGTAACTATGTTTTTCCCTCAGACCTAATAGTATTGGAATATCAAAGATTGGATGTGATATTAGGCATGGATTGGTTATCAAAGTATGAAGGGAATATTGAGTGTGCCAGTAAGTCAATTTTGCTTACCACACCAGAAGGAAGAAGGATCAAGTATGTATCCCGGCATGTGCCAAAGAGGACACAAGTAAATTCCTTATCAGGAGTTGTGCAGGAGGAAGTACCGGTGGTAAAGGATTTTCCTGATATATTTCCTGAAGAGTTGCCAGGCATGCCACCAGATAGAGATATTGAATTTTTGATTGAGCTATTGCCAGGCACTGGACCCATATCAAAGAGACCATATAGGATGCCAGCAAAGGATTTGGTGGAAATTAAGAAGTAGATTAAGGAGTTACTGGATAAAGGATATATTCGCCCAAGTTCTTCGCCTTGGGGATCACTAGTACTTCTAGTGGAGAAGAAGGATGGATCATTAAGGATGGTTGTGGATTATTGAGGATTGAACGAAGTAACGATCAAGAACAAGTACCCACTACCAATGATCAACGATCTGTTTGATCGATTGCAAGGAGCTAAGGTGTTTTCCAAGATCGATTTGCGATCAGGATACCACCAGTTGAAGATTCGAGAACAGGATATTCCGAAGATAGATTTTACCACAAGATATGGACTATATGAGTATACCGTTATGTCATTTGGACTGACTAACGCGCATGCCTATTTTATGAACATGATGAACAAAGTGTTTATGGAGTTTTTGGATAAGTTCGTCGTAGTGTTCATTGATGATATCCTAGTATGTTCGAAGAATGAAGAGGAGCATAAGGAGCATTTGCGTTTGGTACTTGGAAAGCTCAGAGAACACCAATTATATGCCAAGTTCAGCAAATGTGAATTTTGGTTGAAGGAAGTAGGATTCCTCGGACATGTTATATCTGGAGAAGGTATAGTAGTAGATCCCGCTAAAGTTGAAACCGTGACCAAGTGGGAAGCCCCAACTACCGTTGGAGAGATCCAGAGTTTTCTTGGACTCCCAGGATACTACCGGAGATTTATTGAGAATTTCTCAAAGATTGTGAAGCCTATGACGGAGTTGCTGAAGAAGGATACTAAGTTCAAATGGACCGAGGAGTGTGAGGCAAGTTTCCAGGAGTTGAAGAAACGCTTGGTTACCTCACCAGTGTTGATTTTGCCAGATCAAACCAAGGATTATGAGTGTATTGCAACGCTTCACGTCGAGGACTTGGAGCAGTGCTTATGCAGGAAGGAAGAGTTGTTTCGTATGCTTCATGACAACTAAAGCCCCATGAGTTGAATTATGCCACGCATGATTTGGAGTTAGCAGCCGTAGTGCATGCGTTGAAGACATGGAGCCATTTCCTCATCGAAAATCATTGTGAGGTGTACATGGATCATAAGAGTTTGAAGTACATTTTCACGCAGAAGGAGTTGAATCTCAGACAAAGGAGATGGTTGGAGCTCATCAAGGATTATGATATGAAATTGCATTACCATCCCGGAAAAGCTAATGTAGTAGCGGATGCATTGAGCCGTAAGAGTCATGTCAATACACTAATGACGGGAGAAATACCCAAGGAGTTAGCAGGAAATCTTCGTGAACTATGTTTAGAAATAGTTCCGAGAGGCTATGTAGCAGCATTGGAAATTCAGTCAACTTTGATAGATAGAATCAGAGAAGCTCAGAAAACTGACAAAGAAATTGCCGCTATAAAGGAGAAACTGAGCAAAGGAAAAGCTAAAGGATTTCATGAGGATGAGCACGACACCCTATGGTTTGAAGACCGCGTTTACGTGCCCAACAACCCGGAAATCAGGAAGTTGATTTTGCAAGAGGCACATGATTCACCGTATTCGATTCACCCAGGAAATACCAAGATGTATTTGGATTTGAAGGATATTTTCTGGTGGACCGGAATGAAAAAGGATATTGCGGAGTATGTAGCAGTTTGTGATGTATGCCAGAGAGTAAAGGCAGAGCATCAGAAGCCAGCAGGATTGTTGCAACCATTGCCGATACCCGAATGGAAGTGGGATAAGTTAGGCATGGATTTTATCACGGGATTACCAAGGACTCGTTCAGGCTATGACTCGATTTGGGTTGTAGTTGATCGATTGACGAAGGTAGCACATTTCATCCCAGTAAAGACCACTTACACTAGTGCTAAGTTGGCAAAGATATACATGACCAGGATCGTATGTTTGCATGGAGTTCCGAGGAGCATCGTATCAGATAGAAGAACCCAGTTTACCTCAAAGTTTTGGAAGCAGTTGCATGAGACTTTGGGTACTAGGTTAGAATTTAGTACAGCTTTTCACCCGCAGACAGATGGACAGACCGAGAGAGTCAATCAGATTTTGGAGGATATGCTGAGAGCTTGTGCGCTAGATTATGGATCTAGTTGGGACGATAATTTGCCATATGCGGAGTTTTCTTACAATAATAGCTATTAGAGCAGTTTGAAGATGACCCCTTTTGAAGCTTTGTACGGAAGGAGGTGCAGGACACCGTTGTCATGGGACTAAGTTGGAGACCGCCAGTTGTTTGGACCAGATTTGATTAAGGAGTCTGAACAGAAGGTGAAGTTGATTCGCGATAGGCTCAAGGTAGCCCAGTCCAGGCAGAAGAGCTACGCAGATTCTAAACGCAAGGAGACAGTTTACGAAGTCGGAAATAGAGCTTATCTTCGAGTATCCCCACTTCGAGGGATTAAGCGCTTTGGTGTTAAGGGGAAGTTAGCGCCACGATTTGTAGGACCATATCGAGTTTTGGAGCGTATGGGAGAAGTGGCCTACAAGTTGGAATTGCCAGAAGGATTGGCCGGAGTGCATGATGTGTTCCACGTTTCTCAGTTGAAGAAGTGTCACACGGAGATGGCTGACATACCTTTGAGAGACACAGTGCCATTGGAAGCAATTCAATTGGATAACAATTTGACCTATGAGGAGAAACCAGTCAAGATCCTTGAGTTTGCCAGTTGAGTCACTCGCAGCAAGGTTATCAAGTTTTGTAAAGTACAGTGGAGCCACCACACGAAGGATGAAGCCACCTGGGAGCGAGAGGAAGATTTGCTCAAAGACCACCCTCACCTATTTTCTAGCCAACCCGAATCTCGAGGGCGAGATTCATCTTAAGGGGGGTAGGTTTGTAACATCCCAAATTTTCAATTTGGAATGTTATACATTAGGTCATCATGCATATCATATTTTATTTTGCTTTTGGTCTTGATCCTAGAAAATCCTAAGCAACTCAAGGACCCACGGAGAGAGTTGGGGATTTCGTTATTTACATGTTTGAGTTATCTCAAATTATGTAAACAGGATCATTTGATTTTATTTATTTTATCATCAATTGTTTCTATTACAAAAATATGAGAGAGCGAATAAAATGACTTTCCCAAAATATAGAAATATTGAGGATTTAATAAAAAAATCAAATAAGTTTTATTTCGGAGTTTTTGGTATTTTTATTTGAATTTAGGAAAAATGTGCGTTTTTCAAAGTTGTAGTTTGGGCCCAGATAAATGTTCACTTTATCCGGCTTGATTTTAGGAACCCGGCAAAATTTATTTCATGATTTTTGGACTCCGTTCAGTATTTCTTTTTATTTTTCTTCCGAGCGGAATTATTTAAAAAAAACGCGCGGAACCGACTTTGGGCCGTACTCGGCCTGGACTCCGCCGGCCGAGGCTATATAAGCCGCCGCCCCGGCCCGGGAGGAGAGCCCAGCCGCCCCTGACCTAACCCTAGCCGCCGCCGCCTCTAGCCGCCGCCGCCGCCGACTCGCCGGAGCAGCGCGCCGCCCGAGGTTCGCCGCCGCCTCGTTTTCTGTGCTGTTTAAAAAAAATTGTTCATCGTTTTTCTTTTTCGTTGGTTTTTCCGCGGTTATTTTCTGATCCCGATTTCTGATCCGATTTTCGTTTTAGTATAACTTTTCGCTCGTTTATCGGAATCAGGCGATTCAAGCGCCTGGAGTTTCGTCTCGAAACCCTCTTTCTGAATAATCAACTTAAACAAGTTTTTGCTACTGTAATATTTGCCCTAGATCCAGATTACTAGAATGAGGTTGTTTTCTTTCGCCGTTTGATTTCTTTCGCTTCGTTCGATTTGATTCTTGTTGCAAACCAGGGTTCTTAAGTTGAACTTTCTGGTTAGATCTTCTATTTGAGTTTTACCTGTGCATTAGATGAGTACTTATTGTATGCTTGTTGTTGTCTGCGATAGAATACCCGGAGTGCGCCGCCTGTTACTTCGAATCTCTAGGTTTCGCGGATCATCAGCAAGGCAAGTAACACTTTGATCATACCTTTTTACAACCCAGTTTTATTGCATTAGATCAATCCTCACACATTGCATGATTAGGATCTAATTAAATTGTGGGATGGGATGTAGATGAGGTAGTACCTATTACCTGTTTATTATCAAACCTTTGGGAGTTACTTCTATGTTTGCTTATTATGCCATGCTATGCTAGTAGACGTGGATTGGGTGAGTGAAATCCATGACAGATGTGAGATTGTTAATTAAGGGTTTATCTAAGGTGGCAACCTAACACACATCTGGGTGGATTGAGGCACCTGGGGTTACCAGGACTTGCCTGTTTTTTTCTGGACCGCCACCCAGGCTCAAAGGGATCATGAGATTATTCATACTAGAAACTTCCGTGTGCAGCCACAAGCCATTATGGGCTCTGGCATAGTTGACTAAGTTGTGCAAACTCTTACAGTGGTAGACTAGCAGATGTAGGGGTTGTAGGTGGTACGGTCTACCCGATCGTAAGGTGCTAGCGCTTCTGAAAGACTATGTCTCGGTCATCCGTCTTCTCAAACACCCTGTAGTGCGAGAAACCAAACGGAGGCGATCGAGTCTTGTGGGGAAAAGTGTGCAAACCTCTGCAGAGTGTTATAAACTAATCATGGTTAGCCGTGTCCCCGGTTATGGACAATCTTGAGTATCTAGTACCTGGATTATCATGTGAATCTCAACATGTTACCCTAAATTAATATTGTTGGGTTTTAATGATGATACTTAATTGGGATTGAGAATGCTGTCAACCATTCTCAATGTTTAACAACCACCATGATAGTAATTAATTTTATTCCTTTGAAGCAGGGAAAAATTGGCTTTACGCCAAAAAAACTGTAACCATAGAGCTTTCCACCAGCCAAATATGCATATAGTATAGCTGTTGCATTCCATTACTCTCTATGTGTTATCTTGCCAGCATATTCCATGTGCTGACCCGTTTTCGGGCTGCAACGTTAATGTTGCAGACTTTTCAGACGATGATTGTGGAGTTTTAGGTCGTGGTTCTATACTCAGTGATGCCGTTGGAGTTGATGGACTCACTTATCTTCCAAGCCTTCCGCTGTTATCGTTATTAGTTGGCCTTAAGCCATATTTATTGTAATAAGTTCTCTTTTGAGACACTCGATGTAATAAGTGTGTGATTGCTACTCTGCTATAAATCCTCCGAGTACTGTGTGGTGTCAGCATTACTGATCCAGGGATGACACCGGAGCACAGAGATCAGACTATTTGAGGTCTGGTCGCTACACCGTAACTACGAGAAAAGTATTAAGAATAAATTCTAACCATAGCATTAAACTTTTGGATCCAATCGGTCCCTTATGGAATAGCGCATAAACTGGGGTTTAAGCTTCTGTGTCGGTGTACAAAAATAGGGGCGCATCTTTGTACCCCTTTTCCTGTGGATGGGCAGTCAGAGCCGCGCCCACGGCCACACCAAGCAGAACGAGGGAGGTGGGCCAAGGTAAGATCGAAGCCCAAGACAATCAAAGCAACGCCAAGGCCAAGACCACAAAGAGCAAAGGGACGAAGCAAGTTCCCCCGGCAAGACCCTTGCCGGGTAGCCTCAGCGGCCTCGACAAGACTCTTGCCGGGACAGCTCGCCCTGCACCAACAGAGCGAGCCACCCTTGAGCCCACGGCCCCAGTGCCATCATCAGCATGGGGCCAGGGCTCGGGAAGGCACCCCTGTGGTGGCATGTAGATCCTTGTGAAGACATATTTAAGATCAGATTAGAAGACGAGGATTCTCGGCAAGATCCTTGCCAAGGAAGGCCACCAGACCCCCGGCAAGATCCTTGCCGGGGACGACAACACGCCACGGCGAGACCCTTGCCGGGCCACCCGACAAGGCCCTCGCCAAAGACGTCGGCAAGGCCACCGCCAAGCCCACGTCAACCAAGCTTCCACCGCCGTTCACATGCAGCTGCCAG
The DNA here is from genome assembly GCF_018294505.1 of Triticum aestivum. NCBI lineage: Eukaryota > Viridiplantae > Streptophyta > Magnoliopsida > Poales > Poaceae > Triticum > Triticum aestivum. Next base: position 258,573,790 of record NC_057812.1, on the reverse strand, counting down.
CCCAACTAGCTGGGCGGGCACCTGCATGGCAACAGGCAGCTCCCAGGCCAACTCATCAAGCGCCTGCGTGGCAGCATGCAGATCTTTGTGAAGGCTCCACCACCGTGCCAACTCAGTTGTCTGCCTGCCTGCATGGCACCGCACACATCCCTGGCCAAGGCGTGTGTCGAAGCGAGGAGGAGCGGCGACGGACAGGACGGGCCTTGCCCCCGTCCCCGATAAAGTAAGAGAACACCTAAGCGATGCATTAAATGCACCTTGTCCTGTAATACGAGGGATAACCTCGTGCCACTGTAGACCTTTCCACCTCCTGTGTGCCACTGTGGCAACCCCTTTTTCCTATAAAAGGAGGCCCGAGGCGACGAGGAGGGGGATTCGGGTCTTTCAAACCACACGCTGACCACAGCTAGTTCGAGAGCTCAAGAACTCTCAGAAATACACCCACCAAAGCAGGACTAGGGTTTTACGCATCCTAGCGGCCCGAACCTGGGTAAACGATCCTTGTGCTGTCAACTAGCCCTGCTCTCCTCACAACCCTGCGCCCCGGCAACCGTAGTAGGGATTCTTCTGATCCCATAGGTGTCGTTCCACACCGACATCTTTGGCGCGCGAGGTAGGGGGCGCAATTGTGAGAATCTGGTCTAGTAGTTAGCCTAGCAGTTCTTCGTCGCCATGGCCCCTAATAAGAGGACGGCCATGGCGGTCGATTCGTTGGGAGCTGAACGACCCGTGCCGGTGCCGACGAGCAGCGGACCGGTCGCAGACAGGACCTGGGCCACGGCCCGCGAGCACCAACATCGCCTAGGCGGTCGGAGCCTGGCGAGCGGCGTCATTCGCGCGCTAGACGACCGTCTACATGTCGCCGGATCCAAGGACGGAGCTGGGCCCCCCGCAGGCGGCGCAGGGCCCTCAAGGGGCGTCGTTGTGCCGACTCCGGGCGGCGTGGCGACCTCCAAGACGCCTACACCGGCGACCACCGCGCGTTCTTCCCATGGTGTGCGCGTCGAGCAGCGTCACCACGATGGTGACCCTGGGCACCGCCATGGGAAGAGCCCTGTGCGTCATCGGCAAGATGAGGGGGTTCAGCATGCTCCGAAGTGCTGGCGAAAATGGCACGCAGCTGTTGGGTCGTGACGGAGCTCCTTCTAACATTGTTAGAAGTTGAAGCGCGCCGCGATCCACGCAGCTGTCGCCGCCGCCCACGCTAGCGGAAGCTTTGGCACGCGCACAGCTGCTCCTCGACTTCCCTCCTGGTGCGGAGAAGCTCGACGAGTGGAGGGCCATCATCCGAAGCCTCATCGCCGTCGCAAACAAAGACGATCCATGACCAGCGGGGCCATCGGGTCGGCGCTCCACCAAGCCACCACATGCTGGCGCTGGGAGGACCGGGGGAGCTGCGGCCATGATGCACTCTCCTCCTCCTCGCCAGCCGCCGCGGGCATCGGCCTGTCACGACGACACTTGTGATAACATCTCCATAGCGTCGTCCGACCCGCGGACCCTCCGCGACCAGTGCCAGGTCCTTCGGGAGCAAGCTCACGAAGACGCTCGAACCACCGTCGAGCGCCGTGCGAAACGCACCGCCAGTCGGACAAGCGGGCGAGACCCGCTATGGACCACCCAGCACCGGGGGGGCTGGCGGCCTATCTTACGAGGTGGGTTGCCCGGCTTTTACCCGTGAGCTGAGGCAGTTCCAGTGGCCATCCCACTGCACGTTCAAGCCCGACATCGGCGAGAAGTACACCGGCAAGACCCATCCGTCCGAGTTCCCCGACATCTACACCATCGCGATGCAGGCCACTGGGCGACGACTAGGTGCTTGCCAACTATTTCCCGCTGGCGCTCAAGCCCAATGTGATGTCTTGGTTGATGCACTTGCCGGTGGATTCCATTTCTTCCTAGTCAGATCTGTGCCATGAGTTCGTTGGCGCCTTCACAGGAGGCCACCAAGCTCATGGCCAGGCCAGTGATCTGCATATCATTCCCTAGAAGGAAGGGGAGACCCTGCGCAAGTACATCCAAAGATTCAGCCGGGTGCAGTATAACATCCCCGACGTTCATCCCGCCACTGTGATTAGCGCATTCCACCAGAACGTACGCAATCGCAAGATGCACGAGGAGCTAGCGATGACCAAGGTTAAGGATGTGGCCGAGCTCTACATTTTGGCCAATAGGTGCGCCCGGGCTGAAGAGGGAAGGAAGTACCCCGGCGAAGACGTCGGCGCGGAAACCGACTCTACTGATGAAGACGTCGCCACCCTGACGAAGAAGAGCCGGCGTCGCAACAGGAAACGCAAAGGCAAGGTCGTGCTTGCCATTGAGGGATCTGACAATACCGGTGCCGGCAAGAAGGTCAAGGCAGACGCCCCCGGCAAGGAGATTGCTGGGTGTGCCGCCTGCCGAGCCCTGGCGGCTACTGACAAGCCAGGAAGCTCCGGCAAGCAATACTGTGAGATCCACTGCACCAAGGGCCACGACCTCCAGAACTGCCGACAAGTCAAGCTGCTTGCTGAGAAGCAAAAGGCTGAGTACGAAAGGTGGGATAAGGAGAAGGACCAGGACGGCGTTGAGGGATCCGGCAAGAAGCGTGGCGGCCAAGGAGGCCGCCCCGGCAAGGATAACCAGCAAGAGAGGCCCGCCCAGGGCCGCAACAAGAAACAAGAAGACGACGATCATGACGAGGACGACGAGTCTGGTGAGCAAGGGTTCCAGAAGGCTATAGAGGCCATGTGCATCGATGGCGGCGCCTTGCTGCATACCTCTCACCGCCAGCTCAAGCAGTGGGGGTGTGAGATTATAGCAGCAGAGCCGTCGTTCGACGCTCAGAAGCCGTTGAAGTGGTCCAGCACGCCCCTCATCTTTGACGCCGAGGACCACCCTGACCGCACTACCATGGTCGGGTGTTTGCCATTGTTGGTCTCGCCAACAATACGCACCCTCAGGGTGAACAAGATGTTAGTTGACGGCGGGGCCGGCCAGAACCTGATCTCGCCTGTCGTGATCAAAAGGTTGCAAATCCCTGATGGAGACCTCAAGGAAACGGACACGTTTCAAGGGGTCAATCCGGGGAGGAGCCAGCTGAAGGGAAAGGTCACACTGCCCACGACATTTGGAGGAGAGTTGAACTGCAAGATGGAGAGGATCGTCTTCAACATGGCCGAGATCCCCTTGCCCTACAACGGGATCCTCGGCCACCCGGCATTGGCCAAGTTCATGGCGGCGGCACACTACGCCTACAACATGCTAAAGATGCCCGGGCCGTTGACCATCATCTCCGTCCCCTTCGACAAGAAGGACGCGTTGATCTGCGCCGACCAACTCTACTGGGAAGCAGTTGCAGCAGCTGCCGTCAAGGCACCTGCTCCTGCCGCTGACGGCCCGGGAGGGAAAAAGGAGCCCGGGAAGACCTCTCGTACCCACTCCGGCAAGCGCACCACCTCGGAGTGTTGTGCTACCATTGAGGACGTGCCAGAGAGCTCTATCGACAAGAGCAATAGATCCAGAGCCGAGCTGCCACAGACCAAGAAGGTGCCCATCGAGGAGGATGGCATGGGAGGGGCCTTCATCATAGGCTCCACCCTCGACAGCAAATAGGAAGGCGCGCTCGTCACCTTCCTCCGGGAAAATATCGACGTGTTTGCATGGCAAGCGTCCGACATCCCTGGTGTTCCCAGGGAGGTGATTGAGCACCACCTAGTTGTCTGCCCCCACGCACGGCCCGTCAAGCAGAAGGTCAGAAAGCAGGCTCTGGAAAGGCAGCAGTTCATCATAGAGGAGATCAGGAAGTTGGCAGCAGCAGGTTTGGTGAGAGGGGTGCTCCACCCGACGTGGTTGGCCAATCCAGTAGTGGTGCGCAAGGCGAATGGGAAGTGGAGGATGTGTATTGATTACACAGATATTAATAAGGCTTGCCCTAAGGACCCCTTCCCGTTGCCGCGCATCTACCAGATTGTTGACTCCACGGACGGGTGTGATCTGTTATCATTCCTCGACGCCTACTCAGGCTACCACCAAATCTTCATGACAAGAGGGGATGAAGAGAAGACGGCATTCATCACCCCATGTGATACGTATTGCTTTTTACGGATGCCTTTTGGGTTGAAGAGTGCCGGCTCAACGTTTGCAAGAGCAGTCCAAATTGGTTTTCAACCTCAGATCCATAGAAATATGGAGGCCTACATGGATGACATAGTAGTCAAAACCAAGGACGGGCCAACTCTTGTGCAAGATCTGGAAGAGACATTTGCTAACCTGCGCAAGATCAACCTCAAGCTGAACCCTGAGAAGTGCGTCTTCGGTGTTCTGTGCGGCAAGCTTCTCAGATTCTTTGTGTCACAGCATGGGATCGAGGAAAACCCAGACAAGATCAAGTCATTAATTAAGCAGATCGAGGCGCCCAAGCGGATCAAGGATGTGCGTTGGCTCACCGGCTGCGCTGCCGCCATGAGCCGGTTCATCTCCAAGTCCGCCGAGCGCGCCCTTCCCATCTTCAAAATCTTGAAGATGGCAGGCCCAATAGAGTGGACACCAGAAGCCGAGGCAACACTGCAGGATCTGAAGAAATACCTTTCCTCCACGCCAATATTGGTTGCGCCTAAACCACAAGAGTCGTTGATGATGTATCTGGCGGCGATGAATCAAGTGGTTACCGCCACACTGGTGGCACAGAGGGAGGTCGACGAGGAGGTGGCAATGGCGGCAGAACCAGCGGATGGCAAGCCAAAGATTCCCCCGGCAGGGCCTGGTGCCGACAAGGCGCGGCCCCCGGCAGAGTCTGGTGCCACCAAGGCAATGCCCGCGCAGTCGAGTGAAGTGGTGCCAAAGAAGAAGATGATGCCGCACCCGGTTTACTTTGTCAGCTCCCTCTTGTAGGGGGCTAGGTCGAGGTATTCCGGCATGCAAAAATTGCTCTTCGGCCTCCTTATGGCCTCGAGGAAGCTACGTCACTACTTCCAGGCCCACGAGATCACTGTTGTCACCCGCCTCCCGTTGCAACGGATACTGCACAACCCGGACGCAACCAGAAGGATTGTGGAATGGGCCTTGGAGCTGTCAAGTTTCGGTTTAAAGTTTGAAAGTACCTCGACAATTCAAAGCAGAGTCTTGGCGGAATTCAACGCAGAATGGACCTCGACGCATGACGAAGAAATCCAGGAGACCACTCTCCCCGGCAAGGAAGCAGACCGTGACTGGATCATGTACTTTGATGGGGGTTTCTCGCTGCAAGGCACCGGTGCCGGTGTGCTGCTCGTCGCACCCACCGGTGAACACCTCAAGTACGCGATCCAGATGCACTTCCCCAGGGAGATGTCTACCAACAACACCATCGAGTACGAGGGATTTCTTGCTGGTCTCAGGATCGCGGCAGACCTCGAGGTTAAGAAGCTCATCATCAGGGGTGACTCGTAGCTCGTTGCTAGGCAGGTCAACAAGGATTATCAGAGCCCATTGATGGAAGCCTACGTAGATGAGGTGAGGAAGCTGGAGGAATGCTTTGACGGTATCTAGGCGGAGCACGTCCCCCGAGCGGAGAACGACATCGCCGATTACCTGTCAAAGCCTGCCGCATTCAAGCTACCTGTGGAACCAGGTACCTTTTTGCTCCGGTTAACTCAACCATCTGTCGAACCATCGGCGGGGCAGAACAAGCGTAGGAAATCAGGTCCCGGCAAGTACTTTCTTAGCAAGCCCCCTGGGGCTGCCAGCAAGGGTGCTGCCGCGGACGCTGAGCCTGCCCAAGAGCGACTGGCTTCGACAGGGCGTCAAGCCCTGGCCGTAGAGACAGCCGCTCTCATGGCGGAAGAAATGCCTTTGGTCCTTGCCATTGAGCCCCAGGCTCCGGCATAGGCGCAGCATACCGTCCACTTCCTCCAAATAGGGGAGCTTCCCGAGGAGCAGGAAGAAGCAGAGAAAGTAGCCCGTCGGTCCGTCCTGTACCAGTTCGTCGATGACGTCCTATACTGGAGGAGGCCAAACGTTGTGAAACTCAAGTGCATCCCCCGGGAGGAAGGACTGGAGCTGTTGGCGGAGATACATGGAGACATATGTGGCTCCCACATAGGGTCAAGGGCCCTTGCCGGGAAGGCATTCCGGCAAGGTTTCTTCTGGCCCACCGCCCTCCAGGATGCGACATCACTAGTAACCAAGTGTGAAGCGTGCCAGTTCCATTCAAAGAAGCTTCATCAGTCGGCTCAAGCCCTTCAAGCAATCCCTCTCTCCTGGCCATTCTCGGTCTGGGGGCTCGATATACTGGGCCCTTTCCCCCACGCTGTCGGGGGCTTTGAGTACTTATACGTTGCAATCGACAAGTTCATAAAGTGGCCGGAAGTGGAAGCAGTGAGGAAGGTGACTGCTCAGTCAGCCGTCAAGTTCTTCAAAGGACTGGTCTGCCGTTTTGGTGTGCCAAACAGAGTCATCACCGACAACGGCATGCAGTTCACAAGCCACACCTTCATGCAGCACATCCAAGACCTCGGCAGCAAGGTCTGTTTTGCTTCCATGGCACATCCACGGAGCAACGGCCAAGCGGAGAGGGCAAATGCTAAAGTGTTGCAAGGCCTGAGAACGAAGACCTTTGACAAGCTGCACAAGAGTGGAAGGTGCTGGATTGATGAGTTGCGGGCAGTTCTTTGGTCGATCAGGACGACGCCAAATCGAGCCACCGTCCTGTGACGCCCTCGATTCAATCGTACACTAATCATACACGCAAATGTGTACGATCAAGATCAAGGACTCACGGGAAGATATCACAACATGACTCTAGACACAAATTAAAATAATACAAGCTTTATATTACAAGCCAGGGGCCTCGAGGGCTCGAATACATCAGCTTGAATACAAACGAGTCAGCGGAAGCAACAATATCTGAGTACAGACATAAGTTAGACAAGTGCCTTAAGAAGGCTAGCACAAAAGCATCTACGATCGAAAAGGCAAGGCCTCCTGCCTGGGAGCCTCCTAACTACTCCTGGTCATCGGCGGTCTCCGTCACGTCGTAGTAGACGCCCTCGGTGTAGTAGCAGTCGTCAAAGGTGTCATCTGGCTCCTGGACTCCGTCATCTGGTTGCGTCATCCGAGAAGAATGGAAAAGGGGAAAAAGAGGGAGCAAAGCAACCGTGAGTACTCATCCAAAGTACTCGCAAGCAAGGATCTACACTACAGATGCAACATTATCAAAGGAAGGCTGTATATGTGGACTGGGCTGCAGAAATGCCAGAATAGAGAGAAGGCCTAGTCCTATCGACGACTAGCATCTTTTGGAAACCACCCTCTTGCAGCAAATAGGAGGGAGTAGAGTAGCATAAAGTAAAGTAGTAGTAGCGTTATCAACCTCGGCCAGAGATCCTTTCTCGACTCCCTGCGAGAAAGAAACCCAGAGCCGTACTATCCAATTATCATCACAATCCAATTCTCATCACCATCCATTTCTCATCTCAATCCATTTCTCATCACCATCCATTTCTCATCTCAAACCATTTCTCATCATGAGTATCCAGTTCTAGTTGTATCAATCGGGATACAACTCCAAGTGTCTGTTACCGTAGGACAGGCTATCGATAGATGTTTTCTTCCCTGCAGGGGTGCACCAACTTACCCACCACGCTCGCTTAACTCCGGCCGGACACACTTTCCAGGGTCATGCCCGGCCTCGGCCAAACAATACGCCGCAACCCGACCTAGGCTTAATAGAGAGGCCAGCACGCCGAACTAAACCTATGCCCCCAGGGGTCATGGGCCATCTCCCCGGGAACTCCTGCACGTTGCGAACGCGGCCGGTGAGAAGACCTAGCTATCTCCTTAAAAAGGTAGGTGCTTACCAGTCCAACCCGGCGCGCGCCGCTCAGTCGCTGACGTCTATTAAGCTTCGGCTGATGCATACGACGCAGAACGCCCATACTATGCCCACGTGATGGTTAGTGCTATCAGGCCAGAGGCCCCTCGGATCAAATATCCAAATCGTAGTGGATTAGGAACGCGCGGTAACAAGCAGAGACTCACGAAAGATGTGACCCCGTTGCCCCATCTCGAGGACTTGCGGCAAGGGCTAGGAATGCCTGGCCACGCCTCGTAATTATCTCGCGGGCACCCTCCAGGTCAACCCGTCTCCACATCACTCGCAATTAAGCACGCGCGGGTACCCCTCAGGGTCGACCCGTCTTTCCAAGTAACAGTGGTAAAAGGCCAAGTAACCGTGTGTCCAAACATCAAGGGGAAAGCCCGAGGAATCACCCCCGGTGAATTCCACAAGATGTAATCATCAAGGTGAACGTAAGAGGAATCACCCCCGAGGTTCACACTTGAGGGGTTGCACGACAGAATCGTATCGGAAGTGGTTAAGGAGGAAATCACCCTCGATGACCACGACCGAATAACTACACTACAGGTTTAACATCAGAAGTGCTAATGAGGTCTCACCCTCGGCACTCGATAGTAACCCAGTAGTGTAGAGCAACTAAGGGGAAAGTGATGTGCGGTGTCGGGGCCTGGTCTTCGATCCCGTTGATCGGGTCTTCTGATTATCCAGCGGGGCAGTCGGGACAAGGCGGGGGTCACTGATGGATCACTAACCAACCTATACTAAGCAGTTTAGGATAAGCAGGTAAGGTACAACAGTAGATACAAAAGCAGGCTATGCATCAGAATAGGAGCAAACAATAACAGTAGCAAAATCTAATGCAAGCATGAGAGAAAGGAATGGGCGATATCGGGATGATCAAAGGGGGGGCTTGCCTGGTTGCTCTGGCAAGGAGGGGTCGTTGTCGACGACGTAGTCGATCACAAGGGCAGCATCGGGGTCTACCGGAGAGAAGAGGGGGAAGAAACAGTAAATATAAAGCAAACAGAGGTAACACTAAGCATGACATGACGATACGTAGCGCTAAGCGTGCTCTAACGCGGTACTACACGTTGCAGACGAAGGGGGGAAACATCCGAGGGTGAATTCCCGACGTTAGGTGGATTCCGGACAAGGAAAAGAGGGGGAAAGTTCCATGTTCAGCATGCTAGGGGCATGTGACAGATGAACGGACCACGTATTCGGATTCGTTGGATTTTTCTGAGCAACTTTCATATAGAAAACAATTTCATCTGAGCTACGGTTTAATTTCTATGAATTTTTAAAGTTTAACAATATTCTGGAATTAACTAAATTAACAAAAATAGAAATATGACATCAGCATGACGTCATAGTGACGTCAACAGTCAACAGGACGGCTGACCGGTCAAAACTGACATGGGGGACCCACCTGTCATAGACAGTGGGTTTAAACAGGGATTAAACTAATCTAAATTTAGTTAGTAAAACAACTGGGCCCACTTGTCAGTGTCTAATTAACTAAACTAATTAGTTTTAATTACTAAAACAGTTTAGTTAGAGGAATAAGCGGCGGGGCCCGCGTGTCAGCGGTTGGGCCCTGCCCAGTCAGCACAGTTGACTGAGTCAACAGAGTCAACAGGGAGGGCCACGCGGCGCCACGTCAGTCGCCGGCGACAGAGCGGCTCCGACGACCAAAGCAACGGCGGCGCCTCGCCGGAGCCGCGCTACAGGGGGCCTTCAGACCTGCGGCTTGGACCTAAGGGTGCGGCCCGGCGCCGCGCACACGATGGTGACGACGACCGGCCTCGGGGACGACCGGAGTATCGCCGGTGGCGAGTGGAGGCGGCAGCGGCGATAGGGAGCGCATCGGGAAAAGCCTACGGGGTGGTTAAAACGAGCGCCGTGACGCGCGTTCGAACGAGGGGAGCCGCACGCATCCAATATCGGCGGTCCCGAGTGCTAGGATGGCCTAGAGCCACGGCAGCGCTGACCGGAGCGGCGTCGGAGTCCAGACGTCGACGAATTCGAGCGTCTAGGGCACGGCAAGGGTGGCGGAGGGGTGCGTTGAGCAGCTAGGAGCTCCAGGAGCTCGGTGGTGGCGCTAGCGCGGCGCTAGGAGCATCAAGGCGACTGCAATGAGTTCAACGACGGAGCTCGTCTCGGCCATGGCGGGCCCAGCCGCTCTAGGCGCGTATGGAAGCAAAAAAGAGAGGGGGGAAGTGTAGCTCACAGTGAGCCTGCAGATGTGCTCAGTGGGCTCGGGGAAGGCGCGAAGTGGCCGAATTCGACGCCGGCGTTCGTCGGAGTAGAGGAAGAAGAAGAGGTCGCCGCGCTCGCTGTGGGGCTCCTGGCTTGGTCCGGTGGTTGAGGAAGACTTCGCGGGGTACAACGGCGCTCAGGGAATCGTCGGAGAGGGACGGGGACAGCGGTGGCCGCGGTCAGCACGGCGGACGGCGCAGGGCACATCGGCGAGGCAGATCTGGATGAGGGGGAGCGAGTGTGCGAGGGGATAGGGACTAGCATGAGTGGAGGGGGGAGGCAGGGCAAGTGGGAGGCGAGGGGGCCGAGGCGTCGGGGTGGTGGAGGCCTTATCCTCTCGTTGGGCATCGCCGGTGAGGTAGTTTGATGGCGACCGTGCCCGCGATCGCTCGAACAGGAAGGCGATCGGGGGAGCGTGGGAGGCTGGGCTGGCCAGCTGGAGTGGGCCAGATGGCTCGGGCCGCTTGGCCATCTGGGCCAAGGCCCAGCGGGGAGGGGGGGCTTCTTTTCATCTTAAAATTAAAATAGAGAGATGAAAAGTTTTTTTTTGCATCCAAGGGATTTAGGAAAAATATGGGACTTGGCCCATAAATTCCTCCACATTTTTAGTATTGCCACAAATAGTTTGGAGGCAAGAGGAATTGTCTAGGAATTTTGGAAATTGGGAATGGCATATTTAAATGCTGCTGGAACAATGATTAATTTCCACGGGCAATTTGGGAATTCCAAAGATGTTGGATTCAACATGACAAATATCTAGGGATTATTTGCCATAGGATGAACTATTTTATTTGCATGAAAGAAGAAGCAAATATTCGACATGCAATTTGAATTTGAATTTGAAGCAGATTTTGGACAAGGGGCATTTTGGCATGATGATCATGATGACATGACCTTCATTAATGAGAGATTACTGTAGTGTGATGCTGGGGATGTTACAAATCTCCTCCACTACAAGAAATCTCGTCCCGAGATTTAAGTGGGGAAGTAAAGAGTAACTTCGGGTGAACTGGCCCTTAATTATATGGTTAATTGTCTGGTGAAAAAAAATGTAGGGAATGTGACAGAAGTATCCCTCGAGTTGAATTTTAAGAAAACGTCGAGAGTAAAATATGAAGGCACAATAAGAAGTTTCAACCGAATGGACAAACGATTGATACCTGAACAGAGTGTGAGAAAGGGGTTCAGAGCAGCGGGAATAGATCATCTCTCGGAAGGTGGCTCGTGACATGATATGAAGCCAAATGCAAGTATATTTTGGAATCAAAGATATACAGAAGAGTTAGATTTCGATCCTGTGGTACTGTGGGTTATGGGCCCACCTTGTGTGTTCAGAGGAGGAAAGGGAGCGACATCTTGCACGGATATGATAGCAAGGCATGTCATAGGATAGCATGTCAGTTATGTTGGCATCAACGTTGGTACCAAGGGCGAGGGACGAAGAGAACCATTTTCCTGCTCGTTGGAACGAGGCGGACCATTAGGCAAAGTTCTTGTCCATCGGTGGTTACTAGAATATCAACAACAATAGTAACAGGGTTTTTCTGTAAGAGTTGTACACCAAGATGTTTATTTAAGCAGAAGAATATTATTGCTTAGATCATATAGATCACAAGAAAGGTTAAACAAAACAATGGAAAGGAAAATGTGATCATCAGATTAAACAGAACATTGGAAAGGAAAATGTGTTTACACACAAGAATTGGGAGTATATCCTTCCCATGGGGAAGCGGAGCAGGATATACATGATATGACAGCAAGTTCAAAAGCATTTAGATAAGGGGGGCGAGGGAAGAATCATGATATTACCCATACAACGGCATTTGTATAATAGAACAAGAAACATTCGACAATGTGCTTCCAATGTTCTTGTTGATATCCGGAATACCTCAGTCATGCTTCAAGGTAGCATTAACATGGTGTTCCCAGCAAGATTGAATCTGAAGGTCACCAGAAGTACAAAGGAACAATTCCAAGAATGTCAAGGAATGTAAGATATAATCGAAACATGACCAAGTGTGTATTGGCAGGAAGTCAAGGATGGTGTCGATGACAACACGAATCATCGACGGGCAAGGATGGTATTTCTCCTCAAGAATTCGATTGATATCTTAGAACAAGGCAGTATATTGATGGTGATCATGACAAATTTTGTCAAGAGGCTCTATGAAGATGCCATCGAGCAGCAACGACATCAAGCAAAAGGAATGATGAAGCAAAGGCTATTGGAACCACGTATACGACACAAGCTCAGATTCAAGCTTGTTGTTCAAGGTGGAATGATAAGATGAGGAAGATCGACGTAAGCTTCGATCATCGTCGAAAAGCTGTGCTCCAGGAATAAGGACCAGGTAGCACAGTTAAAATTAGCACGATAATGATATATCCAATCAAGCTAGGAATGATGTGACGGAGTATCACTCCAATTAAGAATTTACAAGAGGTAGTGCAATGACACAATATCCTCAAGATAACATGAGGCAATACTTCAAGGTAGATCAAATTGGAGGTTGGACAGGTGAAATGACTTGCAGGAGACAAGTATTTTAACTTGTCCGGGAAATAGAATTAGGGAGAAACTATGGTCGGAACCATGATTATGAATGATCAAACCACCGATACAAGATGAACTTATAACAAGGGGTAAATATTTTTACGAGAAGCTTCCATGATAAGTTCCGCATCGGGTCCATGGGCATGAACACAAAGGTTCAAGGTCGACTCCCACTTCTTCAATGCATAACCTTTCATTCACTCCTCGTTTTCAAAGAATTTGTAGTGCTTAGATTTATTTGGTGAAGCACCAGAAGAGTATGACTCACATCTCTTTCGAGGTCACAAGGATTAGGGAAGGCATAGGTTCAACCCGTAGGGGTATCTTAGGAACATATACCACTAACTTCAAGATTAAAATATACCAGCTCGAAAGCAGAGCATGGTTCACAAAAGCAGATCATAGAATTTACCTAAGGCATTATGTGTCAAGGCAGAACTCACAAGTTTAATGAATATGAAGGACATTGTCGGATAATAATCCAACCAAGGATATGGCGGTCCATAAAAGATCTGAGGTGAGTATCGATACTCACCCAGAAGAAGAAAGAATGCAAAGGCATCGGGTTATAAATATAACTGGAGAACTTCAAAGCTTGAACACAAAGGAATTACGATTTTTAAATCAGAAGATCTGAAGCGGAGGCTCTGAACAAAAGATAATTGAGTTGAATGCTTACTCTCCGAGCACTAAAGCTATCGAGAAGTGATGCAACATAGGTTGTTGAAGGTAAAAACCGTCAAACAGAGAAATCTTAATCGTCAGAACATCGATACAGATCGACAATCAATCAAGGTTTGATTTGACAAGAACAAGCTCATGTTTGGAGTGACGTCTGAGCTGGAAGGATGAATGCTAGGATCTGATTGATGATTACGAGCATTTGCGACATATTGGATCAAGGGACTCGAAACGATAGTGATAGAGGATGTCAACAAAGATTACTAGAAATATGGAATTAACCATAATGCAAGCAAACAAGAATTTCAACAATAATAGGCTGCTGAGGATTTTCAGAAGTCGAATGGTATTTCGAAGACTTTTGTGAAATACCTAAACAATTGGGGATGAACGAATCCCCGGTAATTGTGAGGAACTATTCGTACATGTATTCATGCAGAAGAGGAGCTGCAACACAGTAGGCACAATGGATTCTCGAAATACCTGAAAGTATTACAAGGCATCTTGTAATAACAAGATCAATCGGGGATGACAATATGAACGACAGGTGTATGTAGTTATCCAGAGGGATTTATCGGTGATATGGAATAGCAACGGCAAAGGGCACAAGGGTTTCGGGAAACATCGAAGAGTAACTTCGAAATCTTCTGAAGCAGCATGCGATCATCTGGACTGAAGGGGCTCTCCGGGAGAAAATATTTTCGAGAACCTAAAGTTAGATTTTAGCAAAATCATTTAACCCGAATAGAAGAGAGATCAGAGTCCCAGAGTATAGACGAGGAATAAAAGATCCTAATACCACCCAATTGGCGACATGGGCCCATAAGCCACACAGCCAAGTTAGTAAAACGGTTTTCGGTTTCTAGACTCAACTTCGGCCAAGGAGTTGAAAAGGGGGCTACCTACAGGCAGTTGGCTCTGATACCAACTTGTGACGCCCTCGATTCAATCGTACACTAATCATACACGCAAATGTGTACGATCAAGATCAAGGACTCACGGAAGATATCACAACACGACTCTAGACACAAATTAAAATAATACAAGCTTTATATTACAAGCCAGGGGCCTCGAGGGCTCGAATACATCAGCTTGAATACAAATGAGTCAGCGGAAGCAACAATATCTAAGTACAGACATAAGTTAGACAAGTGCCTTAAGAAGGCTAGCACAAAAGCATCTACGATCGAAAAGGCAAGGCCTCCTGCCTGGGAGCCTCCTAACTAGTCCTGGTCATCGGCGGTCTCCGTCACGTGGTAGTAGACACCCTCGGTGTAGTAGCAGTCATCAAAGGTGTCATCTGGCTCCTGGACTCCGTCATCTGGTTGCGTCATCCGAGAAGAATGGAAAAGGGGAAAAAGAGGGAGCAAAGCAACCGTGAGTACTCATCCAAAGTACTCGCAAGCAAGGATCTACACTACAGATGCAACATTATCAAAGGAAGGCTGTATATGTGGACTGGGCTGCAGAAATGCCAGAATAGAGAGAAGGCCTAGTCCTATCGAAGACTAGCATCTTCTGGAAACCACCCTCTTGCAGCAAACAGGAGGGAGTAGAGTAGCATAAAGTAAAGTAGTAGTAGCGTTATCAACCTCGGCCAGAGATCCTTTCTCGACTCCCTGCGAGAAAGAAATCCCAGAGCCGTACTATCCAATTATCATCACAATCCAATTCTCATCACCATCCATTTCTCATCTCAATCCATTTCTCATCACCATCCATTTCTCATCTCAAACCATTTCTCATCATGAGTATCCAGTTCTAGTTGTATCGATCGGGATACAACTCCAAGTGTCCGTTACCGTAGGACAGGCTATCGATAGATGTTTTCTTCCCTGCAGGGGTGCACCAACTTACCCACCACGCTCGCTTAACTCCGGCCGGACACACTTTCCAGGGTCATGCCCGGCCTCAGCCAAACAATACGCCGCAACCCGACCTAGGCTTAATAGAGAGGCCAGCACGCCGGACTAAACCTATGCCCCCAGGGGTCATGGGCCATCTCCCCGGGAACTCCTGCACGTTGCGAACGCGGCCGGTGAGCAGACCTAGCTACCTCCTTAAAAAGGTAGGTGCTTACCAGTCCAACCGGCGCGCGCCGCTCAGTCGCTGACGTCTATTAAGCTTCGGCTGATGCATAAGACGCAGAACGCCCATACTATGCCCACGTGATGGTTAGTGCTATCAGGCCAGAGGCCCCTCGGATCAAATATCCAAATCATAGTGGATTAGGAACGCGCGGTAACAAGCAGAGACTCACGAAAGATGTGACCCCGTTGCCCCATCTCGAGGACTTGCGGCAAGGGCTAGGAATGCCCGGCCACGCCTCGTAATTATCTCGCGGGCACCCTCCAGGTCAACCCGTCTCCACATCACTCGCAATTAAGCACGCGCGGGTACCCCTCAGGGTCGACCCGTCTTTCCAAGTAACAGTGGTAAAAGTCCAAGTAACCGTGTGTCCAAACATCAAGGGGAAAGCCCGAGGAATCACCCCCGGTGAATTCCACAAGATGTAATCATCAAGGTGAACGTAAGAGGAATCACCCCCGAGGTTCACACTTGAGGGGTTGCACGACAGAATCATATCGGAAGTGGTTAAGGAGGAAATCACCCTTGATGACCACGACCGAATAACTACACTACAGGTTTAACATCAGAAGTGCTAATGAGGTCTCACCCTCGGCACTCGATAGTAACCCAGTAGTGTCGAGCAACTAAGGGGAAAGTGATGTGCGGTGTCGGGGCCTGGTCTTCGATCCCGTTGATCGGGTCTTCTGATTATCCAGCGAGGCAGTCAGGACAAGGCGGGGGTCACTGATGGATCACTAACCAACCTATACTAAGCATATTAGGATAAGCAGGTAAGGTACAACAGTAGATACAAAAGCAGGCTATGCATCAGAATAGGAGCAAACAATAACAGTAGCAAAATCTAATGCAAGCATGAGAGAAAGGAATGGGCGATATCGGGATGATCAAAGGGGGGGCTTGCCTGGTTGCTCTGGCAAGGAGGGGTCGTTGTCGACGACGTAGTCGATCACAAGGGCAGCATCGGGGTCTACCGGAGAGAAGAGGGGGAAGAAACAGTAAATATAAAGCAAACAGAGGTAACACTAAGCATGACATGACGATACGTAGCGCTAAACGTGCTCTAACGCGGTACTACACGTTGCAGACGAAGGGGGGAAACATCCGAGGGTGAATTCCCGACGTTAGGTGGATTCCGGACAAGGAAAAGAGGGGGAAAGTTCCATGTTCAGCATGCTAGGGGCATGTGACAGATGAACGGACCACGTATTCGGATTCGTTGGATTTTTCTGAGCAACTTTCATATAGAAAACAATTTCATCTGAGCTACGGTTTAATTTCTATGAATTTTTAAAGTTTAACAATATTCTGGAATTAACTAAATTAACAAAAATAGAAATATGACATCAGCACGACGTCATAGTGACGTCAACAGTCAACAGGACGGCTGACCGGTCAAAACTGACATGGGGGACCCACCTGTCATAGACAGTGGGTTTAAACAGGGATTAAACTAATCTAAATTTAGTTAGTAAAACTACTGGGCCCACTTGTCAGTGTCTAATTAACTAAACTAATTAGTTTTAATTACTAAAACAGTTTAGTTATAGGAATAAGCGGCGAGGCCCGTGTGTCAGCGTTTGGGGCCTGCCCAGTCAGCATAGTTGATTGAGTCAACAGAGTCAATACGGAGGGCCACGCGGCGCCACGTCGGTCGCCGGCGACGGAGCGGCTCCGACGACCAAAGCAACGGCGGCGCCTCGCCGGAGTTCGCCGGAGCCGCACTACAGGGGGCCTTCGGAC
Source organism: Triticum aestivum (assembly GCF_018294505.1). Lineage (NCBI taxonomy): Eukaryota > Viridiplantae > Streptophyta > Magnoliopsida > Poales > Poaceae > Triticum > Triticum aestivum. The sequence goes on along the minus strand of NC_057812.1, from coordinate 258,556,649 downwards.
CTGCGGCTTGGACCTAAGGGTGCGGCCCGGCGCCGCGCACACGATGGTGACGACCGGAGTATCGCCGGTGGCGAGTGGAGGCGGCAGCGGCGATCGGGAGCGCATCGGGAAAAGCCTACGGGGTGGTTAAAACGAGCGCCATGACGCGCGTTCGAATGAGGGGAGCCGCACGCATCCAACATCGGCGGTCCCGAGTGATGGGATGGCCTAGAGCCACGGCAGCGCTGACCGGAGCGGCGCCGGAGTTCGGACGTTGACGGATTCGAGCGTCCAGGGCACGGCAAGGGTGGCGGAGGGGTGCGTTGAGCAGCTAGGAGCTCCAGGAGCTCGGTGGTGGCGCTAGCGCGGCACTAGGAGCATCAAGGCGACTGCAATGAGTTCAATGACGGAGCTCGTCTCGGCCATGGCGGGCCCAGCCGCTCCGGGCGCGTATGGAAGCAAAAAGGGAGGGGGGAAGTGTAGCTCACAGTGAGCCCGCAGATGTGCTCAGTGGGCTCGGGGAAGGCGCGAAGTGGCCGAATTCGACGCCGGCGTTTGTCGGAGTAGAGGAAGAAGAAGAGGTCGCCGCGCTCGCTGTGGGGCTCCTGGCTTGGTCCGGTGGTCGAGGAAGACTTCGCGGGGTACAACAGCGCTCGGGGAATTGTCGGAGAGGGACGGGGACAGCGGTGGCCGCGGTCAGCATGGCGGACGGCGCAGGGCACGTCGGCGAGGCAGATCTGGAGGAGGGGGAGCGAGTGTGCGAGGGGATAGGGACTAGCATGAGTGGAGGGGGAGGCAGGGCAAGTGGGAGGCGAGGGGGCCGAGGCGTCGGGGCGGTGGAGGCCTTATCCTCTCGTTGGGCATCGCCGGCGAGGTGGTTTGATGGCGACCGTGCCCGCGGTCGCTCGAACAGGAAGGCGACCGGGGGAGCGTGGGAGGCTGGGCTGGCCAGCTGGAGTGGGCCAGATGGCTCGGGCCGCTTGGCCATCTGGGCCAAGGCCCAGCGGGGAGGGGGGGCTTCTTTTCATCTTAAAATTAAAATAGAGAGATGAAAAGGTTTTTTTTTGCATCCAAGGGATTTAGGAAAAATATGGGACTTGGCCTATAAATTCCTCCACATTTTTAGTATTGCCACAAATAGTTTGGAGGCAAGAGGAATTGTCTAGGAATTTTGGAAATTGGGAATGGCATATTTAAATGCTGCTGGAACAATGATTAATTTGCATGGGCAATTTGGGAATTCCAAAGATGTTGGATTCAACATGACAAATATCTAGGGATTATTTGCCATAGGATGAACTATTTTATTTGCATGAAAGAAGAAGCAAATATTCGACATGCAATTTGAATTTGAATTTGAAGCAGATTTTGGACAAGGGGCATTTTGGCATGATGATCATGATGACATGACCTTCATTAATGAGAGATTACTGTAGTGCAAGATCTGGAAGAGACATTTGCTAACCTGCGCAAGATCAACCTCAAGCTGAACCCTGAGAAGTGCGTCTTCGGCGTTCTGTCCGGCAAGCTTCTCGGATTCTTTGTGTCACAGCGTGGGATCGAGGAAAACCTAGACAAGATCAAGGCTATTAATTAAGCAGATCGAGGCGCCCAAGCGGATCAAGGATGTGCGTTGGCTCACCGCTGCGCTGCCGCCATGAGCCGGTTCATCTCCAAGTCCGCCGAGCGCGCCCTTCCCATCTTCAAAATCTTGAAGATGGCAGGCCCAATAGAGTGGACACCAGAAGCCGAGGCAACACTGCAGGATCTGAAGAAATACCTTTCCTCCACGCCGATATTGGTTGCGCCTAAACCACAAGAGTCGTTGATGATGTATCTGGCAGCGATGAATCAAGTGGTTACCGCCACACTGGTGGCACAGAGGGAGGTCGACGAGGAGGCGGCAATGGCAGCAGAACCAGCGGATGGCAAGCCAAAGATTCCCCCGGCAGGGCCTGGTGCCGACAAGGCGCGGCCCCCGGCAGAGTCTGGTGCCACCAAGGCAATGCCTGCGCAGTCGAGTGAAGCGGTGCCAAAGAAGAAGATGATGCAGCACCCGGTTTACTTTGTCAGCTCCCTTTTGTAGGGGGCTAGGTCGAGGTATTCTGGCATGCAAAAATTGCTCTTCGGCCTCCTTATGGCCTCGAGGAAGCTACGTCACTACTTCCAGTCCCACGAGATCACTGTTGTCACCCGCCTCCCGTTGCAACGGATACTGCACAACCCGGACGCAACCAGAAGGATTGTGGAATGGGCCTTGGAGCTGTCAAGTTTCGGTTTAAAGTTTGAAAGTACCTCGACAATTCAAAGCAGAGTCTTGGCGGAATTCAACGCAGAATGGACCTCGACGCATGACGAAGAAATCCAGGAGACCACTCTCCCCGGCAAGGAAGCAGACCGTGACTGGATCATGTACTTTGATGGGGCTTTCTCGCTGCAAGGCGCCGGTGCCAGTGTGCTACTCGTCGCACCCATCGGAGAACACCTCAAGTACGCGATCCAGATGCACTTCCCCAGGGAGATGTCCACCAACAACACCATCGAGTACGAGGGATTTCTTGCTGGTCTCAGGATCACGGCAGACCTCGGGGTTAAGAAGCTCATCGTCAGGGGCGACTCGCGGCTCGTTGCTAGGCAGGTCAGCAAGGATTATCAGAGCCCATTGATGGAAGCCTACGTAGATGAGGTGAGGAAGCTGGAGGAACGCTTTGACGGTATCTAGGCGGAGCACGTCCCTCGAGCGGAGAACGACATCGCCGATTACCTGTCAAAGCCTGCCGCATTCAAGCTACCTGTGGAACCAGGTACCTTTTTGCTTCGGTTAACTCAACCATCTGTCGAACCATCGGTGGGGCAGAACAAGCGTAGGAAACCAGGTCCCGGCAAGTACTTTCTTACCGAGCCCCCTGGGGCTGCCGGCAAGGGTGCTGCCGCGGACGCTGAGCCTGCCCAAGAGCGACTAGCTCCGACAGGGCGTCAAGCCCTGGCCGTAGAGACAGCCGCTCTCATGGCGGAAGAAATGCCTTTGGTCCTTGCCATTGAGCCCCAGGCTCCGGCATGGGCGCAGCATACCGTCCACTTCCTCCAAATAGGGGAGCTTCCCGAGGAGCAGGAAGAAGCAGAGAAAGTAGCCCGTCGGTCCGCCGTGTACCAGTTCGTCGATGACGTCCTGTACTGGAGGAGGCCAAACGTTGTGAAACTCAAGTGCATCCCCCGGGAGGAAGGACTGGAGCTGTTGGCGGAGATACATGGAGGCATATGTGGCTCCCACATAGGGTCAAGGGCCCTTGCCGGGAAGGCATTCCGGCAAGGTTTCTTCTGGCCCACCGCCCTCCAGGATGCGACATCACTAGTAACCAAGTGTGAAGCATGCCAGTTCCATTCAAAGAAGCTTCATCAGTCGGCTCAAGCCCTTCAAACAATCCCTCTCTCCTGGCCATTCTCGGTCTGGGGGCTCGATATACTGGGCCCTTTCCCCCACGCTGTCGGGGGCTTTGAGTACTTGTACGTTGCAATCTATAAGTTCACAAAGTGGCCGGAAGTGGAAGCAGTGAGGAAGGTGACTGCTCAGTCAGCCGTCAAGTTCTTCAAAGGACTGGTCTGCCGTTTTGGTGTGCCAAACAGAGTCATCACCGACAACGGCATGCAGTTCACAAGCCACACCTTCATGCAGCACATCCAAGACCTCGGCAGCAAGGTCTGTTTTGCTTCCATGGCACATCCACGGAGCAACGGCCAAGCGGAGAGGGCAAATGCTAAAGTGTTGCAAGGCCTGAGAATGAAGACCTTTGACAAGCTGCACAAGAGTGGAAGGTGCTGGATTGATGAGTTGCCGACAGTTCTTTGGTCGATCAGGACGACGCCAAATCGAGCCACCGGCCAGACACCTTTTGCCCTGGTATACGAGGCAGAAGCAGTTCTTCCCACGGAACTCATATACGGGTCACCTCGAGTGCTCGCTTATGATGAGCTTGAGCAAGAGCCGTTGCGCCAAGATGACGTGACACTCCTTGAGGAAGATCGTCTTTGGGCGGCTGTGAGAGCGGCACGCTACCAGCAAGCCTTGCGCCGCTATCATAGCCGCAAGGTTCATGCCCGAAGCCTTGAGGTAGGCGACCTTGTTCTTCAGCGTGTTCAGTCGGCCAAGAATTCCAACAAGTTGACGCCGAAGTGGGAAGGCCCTTATCGGGTAATGAGAGTCACCAGGCCTGGCGCAGTCCATGTCGAGACCGAAGATGCCGTCCCAATGAGCAACTCCTAGAACATCGAGCATCTTCGCAGGTTTTACCCATAAGGCGCGGCTTGCCGGGCCTCCCGGCAAGCCACCTTTTGTACAAGCTTTGACGACAAGGCATGTGACCCTTTGTACAAAGCCAGGCGCAAACCCTGAGTATAAATAAATGAAGCGCTGGCGCCCTAAGTTATAGAATGCATGCTAGGTCGAGTCTCTTCCTTGGTTAGGGTTGATAGTGCTTAGCGGTGACTAACCCCTAGCCTAGAGGTCGAGTGCGCGTATGTCTGTTCCTTTTCTGTCCTCCTTTGGTTCGCAGGGCACATGAGCACTTCTGCTGAGCTACTCGGAAAGAAGGAAACGGACCAGCGCCCCGACCTCGGCAAGCCAGAGTTGCCGGGGGCTGCAAGCACAAGGATCCAACCGCGGCAAGATGAGATTGCCAAGGGCTGCGGATCCAAATAAGTCTTTTATCCTCTGTCATGCATTTTGGAACCAGACTGGGGCATGTGAAACCTCATTTTTATCTCTAGGCTGTCGTGCTCCCCTTTTTCCTATACCTAGGGATTATTTCCTGGGTCTGGATTTGGTCGTAGCCACGGCGGCAAGGAGGTGGGACGAGGAGCCTAAAGCCCACTTCATCCCTGCCTCCGCCAAGAGCGCGAGAATGGTCGAGTGGAGTGGGGGGACGGCAAGGCTTGTTGCCGAGCGAAAAATGTTTATCTTAAAACAATAACAAGGATTTGCTCCTTGTCGCAGGATTTATCTGCGAACGAAAAACCCAGCAAGCATCCCTTTTTCATTAAAAACATCCCTTACAGGTACAGTTCGTGCGATATGAAAAACATGAGCAAGGGGATTACAAGTTTTAAATTTAACAAAGGCCCGCAGGCTTACAAACTAAAAAAGAGATAAGATGCCCGTAATCCCTTTCTTGTCCCTCTCCTCAGGAGGCAGGTCGAGGAGGCGAAAGGGAAAAAGGGGCGCTAGGCGAGCTATGAGCAGAAAAAGGCACCAAGAGAACATCTCGGTGGCCACCCACGAACGGGCCGGTGATGACGGTGCCAGGAAAGGAGCTGGAGGATGAGGCGGCAGGACCGGCAATACGCGATGAAGGCGTCAGTGCCCGCGTACTCTGAGTTGACGGCCTTGCCACCCGCCCTCTTCCTCTTCCGCAGCCTCCCGACGCCAGCCGCCCAAGGAGACAGCCCCGCAAGGTTCAAGGAGCTGGCCCTGCCCTCGGCCAGCTTCTACCGAAGGAGCGGCCAGGTGCAGATGTTGCTGCTACCGCACCCGCCCAGGAGCGGGGCGTCCGACGCCTAGTCGGACTCGTCCCCGCTGTCCTCCTCATCGCTCTCGCTCGAGGACGAGCTTCCATCGTCAGAATCTCCATCAGAGGAGCTCTCCACGCAGCATTTCAAACGAGTTCCAGAATCTCCGAAGACCTTGACGGAGAGCAGGTCGTCCTCCATTAACTTGAAGTAGAGGACGAGCCCTGCCGTCAGGCTGTGGATGCGGGCAAACGTCTTCCATCCACGGCGGAGATACATAACTCGAGGAGCCGGGAAGTCGACGTCGACCCGCGTGCCCCCGTTCCCGCAGCCCCTCATGTGCAACCTGAGGGTCTGGGGCGGGACACGCTCCATCACCCGAGCGAACGAAGTGGGGAGACGAAGACGACGATGCGGGGGCCGGCGGAGCCTGATGAAGAACTCGTAAGGCTGGTCTTCAACGTGGCTCTCCATCGGGAAGGGCATCATTGGCAGGGGCGAGGCCAGCGTGTCGCCCTGTCCTCCTCTTCCTCGAGCACTACGGCCTCTGCCCCGGCCTCACCCACGGCCTCGCCCCCTCCCCCTTCCCCTCACGGTCGATTCCACCACCACGGGTTCAGAAGGGGGAGGGACGCGCTGTCGAGCGGCGACCCTCGCCGCCACTGTCGAAGGACCAGGATTCCCTTTCTCCATGACGGGTGAGAGGAAGGATCAGAAGCAGAGGGAGATAGAAGATCGAAGAATGCAGGGTGCCATCCCCCCCCCTTCCTCCCCTTTATAAAGGAACGGGGTTGAGGCTCGGCCGCCCCGCTCGGCCAATCCAGACACCGGAGGCGCGGGGAATCAGGACCGACCCACCGCCCCAACCACCGGCGGCCTGGTTTCTCGCCTCCACTGTTTGCCACCACAAGCGCATCAAAGACGCGTGGCAGACGTGCAGAACTGAGGGGGCGGGTGAGGCGACATCTCCCCACCCCGTGATCGTGGGGAGTGAACGCCTTGAATACCGCACCCCGACCCCACTCTGTAAATGAGATGCGCCTCCACGCCTCCCTCTTTTTACGGGGAAGACGCGAGCCGCCTCTTTACTGCGATGTGACGCATGCGTGTGGAAACCGCCCCACACATGCCGCCCATGTCACGCACGCCCCTCCACACCGTGCCATGTGCGCGGGTCATGGGAGGAGGAGCGCACGAGGAATCTTACCATGGTAAAAACCGCCCACCTGCCCGCGCACCATTTTGGGCCTGGCCCAACAACGTGTTGCGCTTATGTGTAGCCCAGGCCCGGGGGCTCCTGTCGATGTACAAAAGTAGGGGCGCATCTTTGTACCCCTTTTCCTATGCACGGGCAGTCAGAGCCACGCCCACGGCCACACCAAGCAGAATGAGAGAGGTGAGCCAAGGTAAGATCGAAGCCCAAGACAATCGAAGTAACACCAAGGCCAAGACCACAAAGAGCAGAGGGATGAAGCAAGTTCCCCCGGCAAGACCCTTGCCGGGTGGCCTCAGCGGCCCCGGCAAGACTCTTGTCGGGACAGCTCGCCCTGCACCAACAGAGTGAGCCACCCTTGAGCCCACGGCCCCTAGTGCCATCATCAGCATGGGGCCAGGGCTCGGGAAGGCACCCTTGTGGTGGCATGTGGATCTTTGTGAAGACATATTCAAGATCAGATTAGAAGACGACGATTCTCGGCAAGATCCTTGCCAAGGAAGGCCACCAGACCCCCGGCAAGATCCTTGCCGGGACGACAACACGCCACGGCGAGACCCTTGCCGGGCCACCCGGCAAGGCCCTCGCCAAAGACGTGATACGTCTCCAACGTATCTATAATTTTTGATTGCTCCATGCTATATTATCTACTGTTTTGGACATTATTGGGCTTTATTATCCACTTTTATATTATTTTTGGGACTAACCTATTAACCGGAGGCCTAGCCCAGAATTGTTGTTTTTTGCCTGTTTTAGGGTTTCGAAAAAAAGGAATATCAATCGGAGTCCAAACGGAATGAAACCTTCGGGAACGTGATTTTCTCAAGGAATAAGACCAGAGAGACTTGGACCCTACGTCATTAAAAGAAACAGGAGGCCACGAGGTAGGGGGCGCGCCCACCCCCCAGGCGCGCCCTCCACCCTCGTGGGCCCCCTGTTGCTCCACCGACGTACTCCTTCCTCCTATATATACCTACGTACCCCCAAACGATCATATACAGAGCCAAAACCCTAATTCCACCGCCGTAACTTTTTGTATCCACGAGATCCCATCTTGGGGCCTGTTCCAGAGCTCCGCCGGAGGGGGCATCGATCACGGAGGGCTTCTACATCAACACCATAGCCCCTCCGATGAAGTGTGAGTAGTTTACCTCAGACCTACGGGTCCATATTTAGTAGCTAGATGGCTTCTTCTCTCTTTTTGGATCTCAATACAATGTTCTCCCCCTCTCTTGTGGATAACTATTCGATGTAATCTTCTTTTTGTGGTGTGTTTGTTGAGACCGATGAATTGTGGGTTTATGATCAAGTCTATCTATGAATAATATTTGAATCTTCTCTGAATTCTTTTATGTATGATTGGTTATCTTTGCAAGTCCCTTCAAATTATCAGTTTGGTTTGGCCTACTAGATTGATCTTTCTTGCAATGGGAGAAGTGCTTAGCTTTGGGTTCAATCTTGCGGTGTCCTTTCCCAGTGACAGTAAGGGCAGCAAGGCATGTATTGTATTGTTGCCATCGAGGATAACAAGATGGGGTTTTCTTCATATTGCATGAGTCTATCCCTCTACATCATGTCATCTTGCTTAAGGCGTTACTCTATTTTTAACTTAATACTCTAGATGCATGTTGAATAGCGGTCGATGAGTGGAGTAATAGTAGTAGATGCAGGCAGGAGTCGGTCTACTTGTCTCGGACGTGATGCCTATATACATGATCATGCCTAGATATTCTCATAACTATGCTCAATTATGTCAATTGCTCAACAGTAATTTGTTCACCCACCATAGAATACTTATGCTCTCGAGAGAAGCCACTAGTGAAACCTATGGCCCCAGGGTCTATCTTTATCATATTGATCTCCTACTACTTAGTTATTTCCTTTGCTATTTACTTTGCCTTTATTTTACTTTGCATCTTTATCATAAAAATACCAAAAATATTATCTTATCATATCTATCATATCTCACTCTCGTAAGTGGCCTTATAGGGATTGACAACCCCTATTTGCGTTGGTTGCAAGGATTTATTTGTTTTGTGCAGGTACGAGGGACTTGCGCGTAGCCTCCTACTGGATTGATAACTTGGTTCTCAAAAACTGAGGGAAATACTTACGCTACTTTGCTGCATCATCCCTTCCTCTTCGGGGAAAACCAATGCAGTGCTCAAGAGGTAGCAAGAAGGATTTCTTGCACCGTTGCCGGGGAGGTATACGTAAAAGTCAACATACCAAGTACCCATCACATACCCTTATCTCCCGCATTACATTATTTGCCATTTGCCTCTCGTTTTCCTCTCCCCCCACTTCACCCTTGTCGTTTTATTCGCCCTCTCTCTCTCTATCCTCCCTCTCTTTCTCTATTTGCCTCTTTTTGCCCGCTTGCTTTTTGTTTGTCTGTGTGTTAGTTTGCTTGCTTGTCACGATGGCTCAAGATAATACTAAATTATGTGACTTCACCAATACCAACAATAATGATTTTATCAGCACTCCGATTGCTCCTCTTACCGATGCTGAATCTTGTGAAATTAATACTGCTTTGTTGAATCTTGTCATGAAAGATCCGTTTTCCGGCCTTCCTAGTGAAGATGCCGCTACCCATCTAAATAGCTTCGTTGATTTGTGTGACATGCAAAAGAAGAAAGATGTCGATAATGATATTGTTAAATTGAAGCTATTTCCTTTTTCGCTTAGAGATCGTGCTAAAGCTTGGTTTTCATCTTTGCCTAAAAATAGTATTGATTCATGGAAGAAGTGCAAAGATGCTTTTATCTCTAAGTATTTTCCTCCCGCTAAGATCATCTCTCTTAGAAACGATATTATGAATTTTAAGCAACTTGATCATGAACATGTTGCACAAGCTTGGGAGAGAATGAAATTAATGATACGTAATTGCCCTACTCATGGTTTAAATTTGTGGATGATTATACAAAAAATTTATGCTGGATTGAATTTTGCTTCTAGAAATCTTTTAGATTCGGCCGCGGAGGCACTTTTATGGAAATCACTTTAGGAGAAGCTACTAAACTCCTAGATAATATTATGGTTAATTATTCTCAATGGCATACTGAAAGATCTACTAATAAAAAGGTGCATGCGATAGAAGAAATTAATGTTTTGAGTGGAAAGATGGATGAACTTATGAAATTATTTGCTAATAAGAGTGTTTCTTCTGATCCTAATGATATGCCCTTGTCTACTTTGATTGAGAATAATAATGAATCTATGGATGTGAATTTTGTTGGTAGGAACAATTTTGGTAACAACGTATATAGAGGAAATTTCAACTCTAGGCCTTATCCTAGTAATCCCTCTAATAACTATGGTAATTCCTACAACAATTCCTTATGGAAATTATAATAAGATGCCCTCTGATTTTGAATCTAATATTAAAGAATTTATTACTTTGCAAAATAATTTCAATGCTATGATTGAAGAAAAAATGCTTAAGATTGATGATTTGGCTAGGAACGTTGATAGAATTTCTCTTGATGTTGATTCTTTGAAACTTAGATCTATTCCACCTAAGCATGATATCAATGAG
>NC_057812.1:258539305-258545804 GCF_018294505.1 Triticum aestivum | reverse complement strand
CCTTCCTTATGAGTGGCGGTCGGGGACGAGCGATGGTTTTTCCTACCAATCTATCCCCCTAGGAGCATGCGCGTAATACTTTGCTTTGATAACTTGTAGATTTTTGCAATAAGTATATGAGTTCTTTATGACTAATGTTGAGTCCATGGATTATACGCACTCTCACCCTTCCACCTTTGCTAGCCTCTCTAATACCGCGCACCTTTCGCCGGTATCATACACCCACCATATACCTTCCTCAAAAATGCCACCATACCTACCTATTATGGCAGTTCCATAGCCATTCCGAGATATATTTCCATGCAACTTTCCATCGTTCCGTTTATTATGACACACTCCATCATTGTCATATTGCTTAGCATGATCATGTAGTTGACATCGTATTTGTGGCAAAGCCACCATTCATAATTCTTTCATACATGTCACTCATGAGTCATTGCATATCCCGGTACACCGCCGGAGGCATTCATATAGAGTCATATTTTGTTCTAAGTATCGAGTTGTAATTGTTGAGTTGTAAGAAAAATAAAAGTGTGATTATCATCATTATTAGAGCATTGTCCCAGTGAGGAAAGGATGATGGAGACTATGATTCCCCCACAAGTCAGGATGAGACTCCGGACGAAAAATAAAAAAATAAGAAAAGGGAGAAATAAAAGAGGCCATAAAAAGGGAGAAAAGGTCCAAATAAAAAAAGAAAAATGAGAGAAAAAGAGAGAAGGGACAATGTTACTATCATTTTACCACACTTGTGATTCAAAGTAGCACCATGATCTTCATAGTAGAGAGTCTCTCATGTTATCGCTTTCATATACTAGTGGGAATCTTTCATTATAGAACTTGGCTTGTATATTCCAATGATGGGCTTCCTCAAAATGCCCTAGGTCTTCATGAGCAAGCAAGTTGGATGCACACCCACTTAGTTTCTTTTTGAGCTTTCATATACTTATAGCTCTAGTGCATCTGTTGCATGGCAATCCCTACTCACTCACATTGATATCTATTGATGGGCATATCCATAGCCCGTTGATACGCCTAGTTGATGTGAGACTATCTTCTTCCTTTTTGTCTTCTCCACAACCACCACTCTATTCCACATATAGTGCTATATCCATGGCTCACGCTCATGTATTGCGTGAAAATTGAAAAAGTTTTGAGAATGTCAAAAATATGAAACAATTGCTTGGCTTGTCATCGGGGTTGTGCATGATTTAAATATTTTGTGTGGTGAAGATAGAGCATAGCCATACTATATGATTTTGTAGGGATAACTTTCTTTAGGCATGTTATTTTGAGAAGACATAATTGCTTTGTTAGTATGCTTGAAGTATTATTATTTTTATGTCAATATGAACTTTTGTCTTGAATCTTTCGGATCTGAATATTCATACCACAATTAGGAAGAATTACATTAAAATTATGCCAAGTAGCACTCCACATCAAAAATTTTGTTTTTATCATTTACCTACTCGAGGACGAGCGGGAATTAAGCTTGGGGATGCTTGATACGTCTCCAACGTATCTATAATTTTTGATTGCTCCATGCCATATTATCTACTGTTTTGGACATTATTGGGCTTTATTATCCACTTTTATATTATTTTTGGGACTAACCTATTAATCGGAGGCCCAGCCCAGAATTGTTGTTTTTTGCCTGTTTTAGGGTTTCAAAGAAAAGGAATATCAAACGGAGTCCAAATGGAATGAAACCTTCGGGAACGTGATTTTCTCAACGAATAAGACCAGAGAGACTTGGACCCTACATCAAGAAAAGAAACAGGAGGCCACGAGGGAAGGGGCGCGCCCACCCCCACCAGGCGCGCCCTCCACACTCGTGGGCCCCCTGTTGCTCCACCGACATACTCCTTCCTCCTATATATATCCACGTACCCCCAAACGATCAGATACGGAGCCAAAACCCTAATTCCACCGCCGTAACTTTCTGTATCCACAAGATCCCATCTTGGGGCCTGTTCCGGAGCTTCGCCGGAGGGGGCATCGATCATGGAGGGCTTCTACATCAACACCATAGCCCCTCCGATGAAGTGTGAGTAGTTTACCTCAGACCTACGGGTCCATAGTTAGTAGCTAGATTGCTTCTTCTCTCTTTTTGGATCTCAATACAACGTTCTCCCCCTCTCTTGTGGAGAACTATGCGATGTAATCTTCTTTTTGCGGTGTGTTTGTTGAGACCGATGAATTGTGGGTTTATGATCAAGTCTATCTATGAATAATATTTGAATCTTTTCTGAGTTCTTTTATGTATGATTGGTTATCTTTGCAAGTCTCTTCGAATTATCAGTTTGGTTTGGCCTACTACATTGATCTTTCTTGCAATGGGAGAAGTGCTTAGCTTTGGGTTCAATCTTGCGGTGTCCTTTCCCGGTGACAGTAAGGGCAGCAAGCCACGTATTGTATTGTTGCCATCGAGGATAACAAGATGGGGTTTTCTTCATATTGCATGAGTCTATCCCTCTACATCATGTCATCTTGCTTAAGGCCTTACTCTGTTTTTAACTTAATACTCTAGATGCATGCTGGATAGCGGTCGATGAGTGGAGTAATAGTAGTAGATGCAGGCGGGAGTCGGTCTACTTGTCTTGGACGTGATGCCTATATACATGATCATACCTAGATATTCTCATAACTACGCTCAATTATGTCAATTGCTCAACAGTAATTTGTTCACCCACCATAGAATACTTATACTCTCGAGAAAAGCCACTAGTGAAACCTATGGCCCCCGGGTCTATCTTTATCATATTGATCTCCTACTACTTAGTTATTTCCTTTGCTATTTCCTTTGCCTTTATTTTACTTTGCATCTTTATCATAAAAATACCAAAAATATTATCTTATCATATCTATCAGATCTCACTCTCGTAAGTGGCCTTATAGGGATTGACAACCCCTATTTGCGTTGGTTGCGAGGGTTTGTTTGTTTTGTGCAGGTACGAGGGACTCGCGCGTAGCCTCCTACTGGACTGATACTTTGGTTCTCAAAAACTTAGGGAAATACTTACCCTACTTTGCTGCATCATCCCTTCCTCTTCGGGGAAAACCAACGCAGTGCTCAAGAGGTAGCAAGACGCCGGCAAGGCCACCGCCAAGCCCACGTCAGCCAAGCTTCCACCGCCGTTCACATGCAGTTGCCAACCCAACCAGCTGGGCGGGCACCTGCGTGGCAACATGCAGCTCTCAGGCCAACTCATCAAGTGCCTGCGTGGCGGCATGCAGATCTTCGTGAAGGCTCCACCACCACACCAACTCAGCTGCCTGCCTCCCTACATGGCACCACACGCATCCCTGGCCGAGGCGCGTGTCGAAGCGAGGAGGAGCGGCGACTTACGGGATGGGCCTCACCCTCGTCCCTGATAAAGTAAGAGGACACCTAAGCGATGCATTAAATGCACCTTGTCCTGTAATACGAGGGATAACCTCATGCCACTTTAGACCTTTCCACCTCCTGTGTGCCACTGTGGCAACCCCTTTTTCCTATAAAAGGAGGCCTGAGGCGATGAGGAGGGGGATTCGGCTCTTTTGAACCACACGCTGACCACAGCTAGTTCGACAGCTCAAGAACTCTTAGAAATACACCCACCAAAGCAGGACTAGGGTTTTATGCATCCTCGCGGCCCGAACCTGGGTAAACGATTCTTGTGCTGTCTACTAGCCCTGCTCTCCTTGCAACCCTGTGCCCCGGCAACCGTAGTAGGGATTCTTGTGATCCCATAGGTGTCGTTCCACACCGGCATTCTGTCACTCTCAAAACCCATCATCTAATTGCTACTCCATAATGCACTCCCTTAGGGCCAAATATGGTGAAGTTTCATGTAGTCACGTTCACATGACACCACTAAGGGAATCACAACATACATACTATCAAAATATCGAACACATATCAAATTCACAAGATTACTTGCAACATGATTTCTCTCGTGACCTCAAGAACAAAGGTAACTGCTCACAAATGATAAACATGCTCATGATCAGAGGAGTATTAAATAACATATTGGATCTGAACATATAATCTTCCACCAAATAAACCATATAGTAATCAACTACAAGATGTAATCAACACTACTAGTCACCCGCAAGCACCAATATATAGTTCCGGTAACAAGATTGAACACAAGAGATGAACTAGGGTTTGAGAGGAGATGGTGTTGTTGAAGATGTTGCCCTCCCCAAGATGGGAGAGTTGTTGGTGATGATGATGACGATGATTTCCCCCTCCGGGAGGGAAGTTCCCCCGGCAGAATCGCTCCACCGGAAGGCAAAAGTGCTCCTGCCCAAGTTCCGCCTCGAGGCGGCGGTGCTTCGTCGCAAAAGTCCACTCCTTATTTTTTCTAGGCCAAAATGACTTATATACCAAAAGATGGGCACTGGCGGTGGGCCGAGGAGGGCACAACCCACCAGGGCGCGCCTGGGCTCCTTGGCGCCCCCAGGTGGGTTGTGCCCACCTGGTGGGCCCCCTCTCGTAGTTATTTTCTCCAATAATTCTTAAATAATCCATAAAAAATATCCGTGAAGTTTCAACTTGTTTGGAGTTGTGCAGAATAGGTAGCCTGACATAGCTTTTCCAGGTCCAGATTTCCAGCTGCCGATATTCTCCCTCTTTGTGTATACCTTGCATATTATGAGAGAAAAGGCATTATAATTACTCCAAAAAGCATTATTATGGATAAAAACATTATAAATAACAGAAATAAAACATGCTGCAAAATGGACGTATCACAGGGGCGGCCCCCTCTCCCCTTCAACCGCACCCTTCCCCTGGCGCAGCCCTCCCCCCTCCAACACCTCCTCCTCCTCTGTAGTGCTTGGCGAAGCCCTGTCGGAGAACCACGAACTCCACCACCATGCTGTCGTGCTACCGGATTTCTCCCTCAACTTCTCATCTTCCCTTGCTGGATCAAGAAGGAGACGTCCCCAGGTTGTACGTGTGTTGAACGCGGAGGTGTCGTCTGTTCGACGCTTGGATCAGATCTTCCGTGATTTGAATCGCCGCGAGTACGACTCCATCAACCACGTTCTTGTAACGCTTCCGCTTAGGGATCTTCAAGGGTATGAATATGCACCCCCTCTCTCTCGTTGCTAGCATCTCCTAGATTGACTTTGGTGACACACAGGAAATTTTGATTTATTACTACGTTCCCCAACAGTGGCATCATGAGCTAGGTCTATGCGTAGATTCTATGCGCGAGTAGAACACAAAGTAGTTGTTGGAGATGATTTGGCCAATTTGCTTACCGTTACTAGTCTTATCTTGATTCGACGGCATTGTGGGATGAAGCGGCCCAGACCGACCTTACACGTACGCTTACGTGAGACAGGTTCCACCGACTATCATGCACTTGATGCATAAGGTGGCTAGGGGTGTCTGTCTCTCCCACTTTAGTCAGATCGGATTCGATGAAGAGGGTCCTTATGAAGGGTAAATAGCAATTGGCATATCACCGTTGTGGCTTTTGCGTAGGTAAGAAACATTCTTGCTAGAAACCCATAGCAGCCACGTAAAACATGCAACAACAATTAGAGGACGTATAACTTGTTTTTGCAAGGTGTGCTATGTAATGTGATATGGCCAAAAGGATGTGATGAATTATATATGTGATGTATGAGATTGATCATGTTCTTGTAATAGGAATCACGACTTGCATGTCGATGAGTATGACAACCGGCAGGAGCCATAGGAGTTGTCTTAATTTATTGTATGACCTGCGAGTCAATATAAACGCCATGTAATTACTTTAGTTTATTGCTAACTGTTAGCCATAGTAGTAGAAGTAATAGTTGGCAAGACAACTTCGTGAAGACATGATGATGGAGATCCAGGTGTCATGGCGGTGACGATGGTGATCATGTCGCGCCTCGAAGATGGAGATCAAAAGCGCAAGATGATATTGGCCATATCATGTCACTTTATGATTTGCATGTGATGTTTATCATGTTCACATCTTGTTTGCTTAGAACGACGGTAGTAGCATAAATAAGATGATCCCTCACTAAAATTTCAAGAAATGTGTTCCCCCTAACTGTGCACTGTTGCGAAGGTTCATCATTTCGAAGCACCACGTGATGATCGGGTGTGATAGATTCTAACGTTCGCATACAATGGTTGTAAGCCAGATTTACACGTGCAAAACACTTAGGTTGACTTGACGATCCTAGCATGTACAGACATGGCCTCGGAACACGAGAGACCGAAAGGTCGAACATGAGTCGTATGATAGATGTGATCAACATGGAGATGTTCACCGTTGATGACTAGTCTGTCTCACGTGATGATCGTACACGGCCTAGTCGATTCGGATCATGTGTCACTTAGATGACTAGAGGGATGTCTATCTGAGTGGGAGTTCATTAAATAATTTGATTAAATGAACTTAATTATCATGAACTTAGTCAAAAATTGTCTTTACAATCTATCATGTAGATCCAATGGCCCACGTTAATGTTGCCCTCAACTTCAATGCATTCCTAGAGAAAACAAAGC
>NC_057812.1:258509940-258514708 GCF_018294505.1 Triticum aestivum | reverse complement strand
AGGAGGGGGATTCGGGTCTTTCAAACCACACGCTGACCACAGCTAGTTCGAGAGCTCAAGAACTCTCAGAAATACACCCACCAAAGCAGGACTAGGGTTTTACGCATCCTAGCGGCCCGAACCTGGGTAAACGATCCTTGTGCTGTCAACTAGCCCTGCTCTCCTCACAACCCTGCGCCCCGGCAACCGTAGTAGGGATTCTTCTGATCCCATAGGTGTCGTTCCACACCGACATCTTTGGCGCGCGAGGTAGGGGGCGCAATTGTGAGAATCTGGTCTAGTAGTTAGCCTAGCAGTTCTTCGTCGCCATGGCCCCTAAGAAGAGGACGGCCATGGCGGTCGATTCGTTGGGAGCTGAACGACCCGTGCCGGTGCCGACGAGCAGCGGACCGGTCGCAGACAGGACCCGGGCCACGGCCCGCGAGCACCAACATCGCCCAGGCGGTCGGAGCCTGGCGAGCGGCGTCATTCGCGCGCTAGACGACCGGCTACATGTCGCCGGATCCAAGGACGGAGCTGGGCCCCCCGCAGGCGGCGCAGGGCCCTCAAGGGGCGTCGTTGTGCCGACTCCGGGCGGCGTGGCGACCTCCAGGACGCCTACACCGGCGACCACCGCGCGTTCTTCCCATGGTGTGCGCGTCGAGCAGCGTCACCACGATGGTGACCCTGGGCACTGCCATGGGAAGAGCCCTGTGCGTCATCGGCAAGATGAGGGGGTTCAGCACGCTCCGAAGTGCTGGCGAAAATGGCACGCAGCTGTTGGGTCGTGACGGAGCTCCTTCTAACATTGTTAGAAGTTGAAGCGCGCCGCGATCCACGCAGCTGTCGCCGCCGCCCACGCTAGCGGAAGCTTTGGCACGCGCACAGCTGCTCCTCGACTTCCCTCCTGGTGCGGAGAAGCTCGACGAGTGGAGGGCCATCATCCGAAGCCTCATCGTCGTCGCAAACAAAGACGATCCATGACCAGCGGGGCCATCGGGTCGGCGCTCCACCAAGCCACCACATGCTGGCGCTGGGAGGACCGGGGGAGCTGCGGCCATGATGCACTCTCCTCCTCCTCGCCAGCCGCTGCGGGCATCGGCCTGTCACGACGACACTTGTGATAACATCTCCATAGCGTCGTCCGACCCGCGGACCCTCCGCGACCAGTGCCGGTGCGAACCACCGTCGAGTGCCGGTGCAAGCTCACGAAGACGCTCGAACCACCGTCGAGCGCCAGTGCGAAACGCACCGCCAGTCGGACAAGCGGGCGAGACCCGCTATGGACCACCCAGCACCGGGGGGGCTGGCGGCCTATCTTACGAGGTGGGCTGCCCGGCTTTTACCCGTGAGCTGAGGCAGTTCCAGTGGCCATCCCACCGCACGTTCAAGCCCGACATCAGCGAGAAGTACACCGGCAAGACCCATCCGTCCGAGTTCCCCGACATCTACACCATCGCAATGCAGGCCACTGGGCGACGACTAGGTGCTTGCCAACTATTTCCCGCTGGCGCTCAAGCCCAATGTGATGTCTTGGTTGATGCACTTGCCGGTGGATTCCATTTCTTCCTGGTCAGATCTGTGCCATGAGTTCGTTGGCGCCTTCACAGGAGGCCACCAAGCTCATGGCCAGGCCAGTGATCTGCATATCATTCCCTAGAAGGAAGGGGAGACCCTGCGCAAGTACATCCAAAGATTCAGCCGGGTGCAGTATAACATCGCCGACGTTCATCCCGCCACTGTGATTAGCGCATTCCACCAGAACGTACGCAATCGCAAGATGCACGAGGAGCTAGCGATGACCAAGGTTAAGGATGTGGCCGAGCTCTACATTTTGGCCAATAGGTGCGCCCGGGCTGAAGAGGGAAGGAAGTACCCCGGCGAAGACGTCGGCGCGGAAACCGACTCTACTGATGAAGACGTCGCCACCCTGACGAAGAAGAGCCGGCGTCGCAACAGGAAACGCAAAGGCAAGGTCGTGCTTGCCATTGAGGGATCTGACAATACCGGTGCCGGCAAGAAGGTCAAGGCAGACGCCCCCGGCAAGGAGATTGCTGGGTGTGCCGCCTGCCGAGCCCTGGCGGCTACTGACAAGCCAGGAAGCTCCGGCAAGCAATACTGTGAGATCCACTTCACCAAGGGCCACGACCTCCAGAACTGCCGACAAGTCAAGCTGCTTGCTGAGAAGCAAAAGGCTAAGTACGAAAGGTGGGATAAGGAGAAGGACCAGGACGGCGTTGAGGGATCCGGCAAGAAGCGTGGCGGCCAAGGAGGCCGCCCCGGCAAGGATAACCAGCAAGAGAGGCCCGCCCAGGGCCGCAACAAGAAACAAGAAGACGACGATCATGACGAGGACGACGAGTCTGGTGAGCAAGGGTTCTAGAAGGATATAGAGGCCATGTGCATCGATGGCGGCGCCTTGCTGCATACCTCTCACCGCCAGCTCAAGCAGTGGGGGTGTGAGATTATAGCAGCAGAGCCGTCGTTCGACGCTCAGAAGCCGTTGAAGTGGTCCAGCACGCCCCTCATCTTTGACGCCGAGGACCACCCTGACCACACTACCATGGTCGGGTGTTTGCCATTGTTGGTCTCGCCAACAATACGCACCCTCAGGGTGAACAAGATGTTGGTTGATGGCGGGGCCGGCCAGAACCTGATCTCGCCTGTCGTGATCAAAAGGTTGCAAATCCCTGATGGAGACCTCAAGGAAACGGACACGTTTCAAGGGGTCAATCCGGGGAGGAGCCAGCTGAAGGGAAAGGTCACACTGCCCACGACATTTGGAGGAGAGTTGAACTGCAAGATGGAGAGGATCGTCTTCAACATGGCCGAGATCCCCTTGCCCTACAACGGGATCCTCGGCCACCCGGCATTGGCCAAGTTCATGGCGGCGGCACACTACGCCTACAACATGCTAAAGATGCCCGGGCCGTTGACCATCATCTCCGTCCCCTTCGACAAGAAGGACGCGCTGATCTGCGCCGACCAACTCTACTGGGAAGCAGTTGCAGCAGCTGCCGTCAAGGCACCTGCTCCTGCCGCTGACGGCCCGGGAGGGAAAAAGGAGCCCGGGAAGACCTCTCGTACCCACTCCGGCAAGCGCACCACCTCGGAGTGTTGTGCTACCATTGAGGACGTGCCAGAGAGCTCTATCGACAAGAGCAATAGATCCAGAGCCGAGCTGCCACAGACCAAGAAGGTGCCCATCGAGGAGGATGGCACGGGAGGGGCCTTCATCATAGGCTCCACCCTCGACAGCAAATAGGAAGGCGCGCTCGTCACCTTCCTCCGGGCAAATATCGACGTGTTTGCATGGCAAGCGTCCGACATCCCTGGTGTTCCCAGTGAGGTGATTGAGCACCACCTAGTTGTCTGCCCCCACGCACGGCCCATCAAGCAGAAGGTCAGAAAGCAGGCTCTGGAAAGGCAGCAGTTCATCACAGAGGAGATCAGGAAGTTGGAAGCGGCAGGCTTGGTGAGAGGGGTGCTCCACCCGACGTGGTTGGCCAATCCAGTAGTGGTGCGCAAGGCGAATGGGAAGTGGAGGATGTGTATTGATTACACAGATATTAATAAGGCTTGCCCTAAGGACCCCTTCCCGTTGCCGCGCATCTACCAGATTGTTGACTCCACGGACGGGTGTGATCTGTTATCATTCCTCGACGCCTACTCAGGCTACCACCAAATCTTCATGACAAGAGGGGATGAAGAGAAGACGGCATTCATCACCCCATGTGATACGTATTGCTTTTTACGGATGCCTTTTGGGTTGAAGAGTGCCGGCTCAACGTTTGCAAGAGCAGTCCAAATTGGTTTTCAACCTCAGATCCATAGAAATATGGAGGCCTACATGGATGACATAGTAGTCAAAACCAAGGACGGGCCAACTCTTGTGCAAGATCTGGAAGAGACATTTGCTAACCTGCACAAGATCAACCTCAAGCTGAACCCTGAGAAGTGCGTCTTCGGCGTTCTGTCCGGCAAGCTTCTCAGATTCTTTGTGTCACAGCGTGGGATCGAGGAAAACCAAGACAAGATCAAGTCTATTAATTAAGCAGATCGAGGCGCCCAAGCGGATCAAGGATGTGCGTTGGCTCACCGGCTGCGCTGCCGCCATGAGCCGGTTCATCTCCAAGTCCGCCGAGCGCGCCCTTCCCATCTTCAAAATCTTGAAGATGGCAGGCCCAATAGAGTGGACACCAGAAGCCGAGGCAACACTGCAGGATCTGAAGAAATACCTTTCATCCACGCCAATATTGGTTGCGCCTAAACCACAAGAGTCGTTGATGATGTATCTGGCGGCGATGAATCAAGTGGTTACCGCCACACTGGTGGCACAGAGGAAGGTCGACGAGGAGGTGGCAATGGCGGCAGAACCAGCGGATGGCAAGCCAAAGATTCCCCCGGCAGGGCCTGGTGCCGACAAGGCGCGGCCCCCGGCAGAGTCTGGTGCCACCAAGGCAATGCCTGCGCAGTCGAGTGAAGTGGTGCCAAAGAAGAAGATGATGCCGCACCCGGTTTACTTTGTCAGCTCCCTCTTGTAGGGGGCTAGGTCGAGGTATTCCGGCATGCAAAAATTGCTCTTCGGCCTCCTTATGGCCTCGAGGAAGCTACGTCACTACTTCCAGGCCCACGAGATCACTGTTGTCACCCGCCTCCCGTTGCAACGGATACTGCACAACCCGGACGCAACCAGAAGGATTGTGGAATGGGCCTTGGAGCTGTCAAGTTTCGGTTTAAAGTTTGAAAGTACCTCGACAATTCAAAGCAGAGTCTTGGCGGAATTCAA
>NC_057812.1:258505111-258509070 GCF_018294505.1 Triticum aestivum | reverse complement strand
CCGCGGACGCTGAGCCTGCCCAAGAGCGACTGGCTTCGACAGGGCGTCAAGCCCTGGCCGTAGAGACAGCCGCTCTCATGGCGGAAGAAATGCCTTTGGTCCTTGCCATTGAGCCCCAGGCTCCGGCATAGGCGCAGCATACCGTCCACTTCCTCCAAATAGGGGAGCTTCCCGAGGAGCAGGAAGAAGCAGAGAAAGTAGCCCGTCGGTCCGTCCTGTACCAGTTCGTCGATGACGTCCTATACTGGAGGAGGCCAAACGTTGTGAAACTCAAGTGCATCCCCCGGGAGGAAGGACTGGAGCTGTTGGCGGAGATACATGGAGACATATGTGGCTCCCACATAGGGTCAAGGGCCCTTGCCGGGAAGGCATTCCGGCAAGGTTTCTTCTGGCCCACCGCCCTCCAGGATGCGACATCACTAGTAACCAAGTGTGAAGCGTGCCAGTTCCATTCAAAGAAGCTTCATCAGTCGGCTCAAGCCCTTCAAGCAATCCCTCTCTCCTGGCCATTCTCGGTCTGGGGGCTCGATATACTGGGCCCTTTCCCCCACGCTGTCGGGGGCTTTGAGTACTTATACGTTGCAATCGACAAGTTCATAAAGTGGCCGGAAGTGGAAGCAGTGAGGAAGGTGACTGCTCAGTCAGCCGTCAAGTTCTTCAAAGGACTGGTCTGCCGTTTTGGTGTGCCAAACAGAGTCATCACCGACAACGGCATGCAGTTCACAAGCCACACCTTCATGCAGCACATCCAAGACCTCGGCAGCAAGGTCTGTTTTGCTTCCATGGCACATCCACGGAGCAACGGCCAAGCGGAGAGGGCAAATGCTAAAGTGTTGCAAGGCCTGAGAACGAAGACCTTTGACAAGCTGCACAAGAGTGGAAGGTGCTAGATTGATGAGTTGCGGGCAGTTCTTTGGTCGATCAGGACGACGCCAAATCGAGCCACCGTCCTGTGACGCCCTCGATTCAATCGTACACTAATCATACACGCAAATGTGTACGGTCAAGATCAAGGACTCACGGAAGACATCACAACACGACTCTAGACACAAATTAAAATAATACAAGCTTTATATTACAAGCCAGGGGCCTCGAGGGCTCGAATACATCAGCTTGAATACAAACGAGTCAGCGGAAGCAACAATATCTGAGTACAGACATAAGTTAGACAAGTGCCTTAAGAAGGCTAGCACAAAAGCATCTACGATCGAAAAGGCAAGGCCTCCTGCCTGGGAGCCTCCTAACTACTCCTGGTCATCGGCGGTCTCCGTCACATCGTAGTAGACGCCCTCGGTGTAGTAGCAGTCGTCAAAGGTGTCATCTGGCTCCTGGACTCCGTCATCTGGTTGCGTCATCCGAGAAGAATGGAAAAGGGGAAAAAGAGGGAGCAAAGCAACCGTGAGTACTCATCCAAAGTACTCGCAAGCAAGGATCTACACTACAGATGCAACATTATCAAAGGAAGGCTGTATATGTGGACTGGGCTGCAGAAATGCCAGAATAGAGAGAAGGCCTAGTCCTATCGAAGACTAGCATCTTCTGGAAACCACCCTCTTGCAGCAAATAGGAGGGAGTAGAGTAGCATAAAGTAAAGTAGTAGTAGCGTTATCAACCTCGGCCAGAGATCCTTTCTCGACTCCCTGCGAGAAAGAAACCCAGAGCCGTACTATCCAATTATCATCACAATCCAATTCTCATCACCATCCATTTCTCATCTCAATCCATTTCTCATCACCATCCATTTCTCATCTCAAACCATTTCTCATCATGAGTATCCAGTTCTAGTTGTATCAATCGGGATACAACTCCAAGTGTCTGTTACCGTAGGACAGGCTATCGATAGATGTTTTCTTCCCTGCAGGGGTGCACCAACTTACCCACCACGCTCGCTTAACTCCGGCCGGACACACTTTCCAGGGTCATGCTCGGCCTCGGCCAAACAATACGCCGCAACCCGACCTAGGCTTAATAGAGAGGCCAGCACGCCGAACTAAACCTATGCCCCCAGGGGTCATGGGCCATCTCCCCGGGAACTCCTGCACGTTGCGAACGCGGCCGGTGAGCAGACCTAGCTATCTCCTTAAAAAGGTAGGTGCTTACCAGTCCAACCCGGCGCGCGCCGCTCAGTCGCTGACGTCTATTAAGCTTCGGCTGATGCATACGACGCAGAACGCCCATACTATGCCCACGTGATGGTTAGTGCTATCAGGCCAGAGGCCCCTCGGATCAAATATCCAAATCGTAGTGGATTAGGAACGCGCGGTAACAAGCAGAGACTCACGAAAGATGTGACCCCGTTGCCCCGTCTCGAGGACTTGCGGCAAGGGCTAGGAATGCCCGGCCACGCCTCGTAATTATCTCGCGGGCACCCTCCAGGTCAACCCATCTCCAGATCACTCGCAATTAAGCACGCGCGGGTACCCCTCAGGGTCGACCCGTCTTTCCAAGTAACAGTGGTAAAAGGCCAAGTAACCGTGTGTCCAAACATCAAGGGGAAAGCCCGAGGAATCACCCCCGGTGAATTCCACAAGATGTAATCATCAAGGTGAACGTAAGAGGAATCACCCCCGAGGTTCACACTTGAGGGGTTGCACGACAGAATCGTATCGGAAGTGGTTAAGGAGGAAATCACCCTCGATGACCACGACCGAATAACTACACTACAGGTTTAACATCAGAAGTGCTAATGAGGTCTCACCCTCGGCACTCGATAGTAACCCAGTAGTGTAGAGCAACTAAGGGGAAAGTGATGTGCGGTGTCGGGGCCTGGTCTTCGATCCCGTTGATCGGGTCTTCTGATTATCCAGCGGGGCAATCGGGACAAGGCGGGGGTCACTGATGGATCACTAACCAACCTATACTAAGCAGTTTAGGATAAGCAGGTAAGGTACAACAGTAGATACAAAAGCAGGCTATGCATCAGAATAGGAGCAAACAATAACAGTAGCAAAATCTAATGCAAGCATGAGAGAAAGGAATGGGTGATATCGGGATGATCAAAGGGGGGGCTTGCCTGGTTGCTCTGGCAAGGAGGGGTCGTTGTCGACGACGTAGTCGATCACAAGGGCAGCATCGGGGTCTACCGGAGAGAAGAGGGGGAAGAAACAGTAAATATAAAGCAAACAGAGGTAACACTAAGCATGACATGACGATACGTAGCGCTAAGCGTGCTCTAACGCGGTACTACACGTTGCAGACGAAGGGGGGAAACATCCGAGGGTGAATTCCCGACGTTAGGTGGATTCCGGACAAGGAAAAGAGGGGGAAAGTTCCATGTTCAGCATGCTAGGGGCATGTGACAGATGAACGGACCACGTATTCGGATTCGTTGGATTTTTCTGAGCAACTTTCATATAGAAAACAATTTCATCTGAGCTACGGTTTAATTTCTATGAATTTTTAAAGTTTAACAATATTCTGGAATTAACTAAATTAACAAAAATAGAAATATGACATCAGCACGACGTCATAGTGACGTCAACAGTCAACAGGACGGCTGACCGGTCAAAACTGACATGGGGGACCCACCTGTCATAGACAGTGGGTTTAAACAGGGATTAAACTAATCTAAATTTAGTTAGTAAAACTACTGGGCCCACTTGTCAGTGTCTAATTAACTAAACTAATTAGTTTTAATTACTAAAACAGTTTAGTTAGAGGAATAAGCGGCGGGGCCCGCGTGTCAGCGGTTGGGCCCTGCCCAGTCAGCACAGTTGACTGAGTCAACAGAGTCAACAGGGAGGGCCACGCGGCGCCACGTCGGTCGCCGGCGACGGAGCGGCTCCGACGACCAAAGCAACGGCGGCGCCTCGCCGGAGTTGGCCGGAGCCGCGCTACAGGGGGCCTTCAGACCTGCGGCTTGGACCTAAGGGTGCGGCTCGGCGCCGCGCACACGATGGTGACGACGACCGGCCTCGGGGACGACCGGAGTATCGCCGGTGGCGAGTGGAGGCGGCAGC
>NC_057812.1:258492000-258505101 GCF_018294505.1 Triticum aestivum | reverse complement strand
GCGATAGGGAGCGCATCGGGAAAAGCCTACGGGGTGGTTAAAACGAGCGCCGTGACGCGCGTTCGAACGAGGGGAGCCGCACGCATCCAATATCGGTGGTCCCGAGTGCTAGGATGGCCTAGAGCCACGGCAGCGCTGACAGGAGCGGCGTCGGAGTCCAGACGTCGACGAATTCGAGCGTCTAGGGCACGGCAAGGGTGGCGGAGGGGTGCGTTGAGCAGCTAGGAGCTCCAGGAGCTCGGTGGTGGCGCTAGCGCGGCGCTAGGAGCATCAAGGCGACTGCAATGAGTTCAACGACGGAGCTCGTCTCGGCCATGGCGGGCCCAGCTGCTCTAGGCGCGTATGGAAGCAAAAAAGAGAGGGGGGAAGTGTAGCTCACAGTGAGCCTGCAGATGTGCTCAGTGGGCTCGGGGAAGGCGCGAAGTGGCCGAATTCGACGCCGGCGTTCGTCGGAGTAGAGGAAGAAGAAGAGGTCGCCGCGCTCGCTGTGGGGCTCCTGGCTTGGTCCGGTGGTTGAGGAAGACTTCGCGGGGTACAACGGCGCTCAGGGAGTCGTCGGAGAGGGACGGGGACAGCGGTGTCCGCGGTCAGCACGGCGGACGGCGCAGGGCACATCGGCGAGGCAGATCTGGAGGAGGGGGAGCGAGTGTGCGAGGGGATAGGGACTAGCATGAGTGGAGGGGGGAGGCAGGGCAAGTGGGAGGCGAGGGGGCCGAGGCGTCGGGGTGGTGGAGGCCTTATCCTCTCGTTGGGCATCGCCGGTGAGGTAGTTTGATGGCGACCGTGCCCGCGATCGCTCGAACAGGAAGGCGATCGGGGGAGCGTGGGAGGCTGGGCTGGCCAGCTGGAGTGGGCCAGATGGCTCAGGCCGCTTGGCCATCTGGGCCAAGGCCCAGCGGGGAGGGGGGGCTTCTTTTCATCTTAAAATTAAAATAGAGAGATGAAAAGTTTTTTTTGCATCCAAGGGATTTAGGAAAAATATGGGACTTGGCCCATAAATTCCTCCACATTTTTAGTATTGCCACAAATAGTTTGGAGGCAAGAGGAATTGTCTAGGAATTTTGGAAATTGGGAATGGCATATTTAAATGCTGCTGGAACAATGATTAATTTCCACGGGCAATTTGGGAATTCCAAAGATGTTGGATTCAACATGACAAATATCTAGGGATTATTTGCCATAGGATGAACTATTTTATTTGCATGAAAGAAGAAGCAAATATTCGACATGCAATTTGAATTTGAATTTGAAGCAGATTTTGGACAAGGGGCATTTTGGCATGATTATCATGATGACATGACCTTCATTAATGAGAGATTACTGTAGTGTGATGCTGGGGATGTTACAAATCTCCTCCACTACAAGAAATCTCGTCCCGAGATTTAAGTGGGGAAGTAAAGAGTAACTTCGGGTGAACTGGCCCTTAATTATATGGTTAATTGTCTGGTGAAAAAAAAATGTAGGGAATGTGACAGAAGTATCCCTCGAGTTGAATTTTAAGAAAACGTCGAGAGTAAAATATGAAGGCACAATAAGAAGTTTCAACCGAATGGACAAACGATTGATACCTGAACAGAGTGTGAGAAAGGGGTTCAGAGCAGCGGGAATAGATCATCTCTCGGAAGGTGGCTCGTGACATGATATGAAGCCAAATGCAAGTATATTTTGGAATCAAAGATATACAGAAGAGTTAGATTTCGATCCTGTGGTACTGTGGGTTATGGGCCCACCTTGTGTGTTCAGAGGAGGAAAGGGAGCGACATCTTGCACGGATATGATAGCAAGGCATGTCATAGGATAGCATGTCAGTTATGTTGGCATCAACGTTGGTACCAAGGGCGAGGGACGAAGAGAACCATTTTCCTGCTCGTTGGAACGAGGCGGACCATTAGGCAAAGTTCTTGTCCATCGGTGGTTACTAGAATATCAACAACAATAGTAACAGGGTTTTTCTGTAAGAGTTGTACACCAAGATGTTTATTTAAGCAGAAGAATATTACTGCTTAGATCATATAGATCACAAGAAAGGTTAAACAAAACAATGGAAAGGAAAATGTGATCATCAGATTAAACAGAACATTGGAAAGGAAAATGTGTTTACACACAAGAATTGGGAGTATATCCTTCCCATGGGGAAGCGGAGCAGGATATACATGATATGACAGCAAGTTCAAAAGCATTTAGATAAGGGGGGCGAGGGAAGAATCATGATATTACCCATACAACGGCGTTTGTATAATAGAACAAGAAACATTCGACAATGTGGTTCCAATGTTCTTGTTGATATCCGGAATACCTCAGTCATGCTTCAAGGTAGCATTAACATGGTGTTCCCAGCAAGATTGAATCTGAAGGTCACCAGAAGTACAAAGGAACAATTCCAAGAATGTCAAGGAATGTAAGATATAATCGAAACATGACCAAGTGTGTATTGGCAGGAAGTCAAGGATGGTGTCGATGACAACACGAATCATCGACGGGCAAGGATGGTATTTCTCCTCAAGAATTCGATTGATATCTTAGAACAAGGCAGTATATTGATGGTGATCATGACAAATTTTGTCAAGAGGCTCTATGAAGATGCCATCGAGCAGCAATGACATCAAGCAAAAGGAATGATGAAGCAAAGGCTATTGGAACCACGTATACGACACAAGCTCAGATTCAAGCTTGTTGTTCAAGGTGGAATGATAAGATGAGGAAGATCGACGTAAGCTTCGATCATCGTCGAAAAGCTGTGCTCCAGGAATAAGGACCAGGTAGCACAGTTAAAATTAGCACGATAATGATATATCCAATCAAGCTAGGAATGATGTGACGGAGTATCACTCCAATTAAGAATTTACAAGAGGTAGTGCAATGACACAATATCCTCAAGATAACATGAGGCAATACTTCAAGGTAGATCAAATTGGAGGTTGGACAGGTGAAATGACTTGCAGGAGACAAGTATTTTAACTTGTCCGGGAAATAGAATTAGGGAGAAACTATGGTCGGAACCATGATTATGAATGATCAAACCACCGATACAAGATGAACTTATAACAAGGGGTAAATATTTTTACGAGAAGCTTCCATGATAAGTTCCGCATCGTGTCCATGGGCATGAACACAAAGGTTCAAGGTCGACTCCCACTTCTTCAATGCATAACCTTTCATTCACTCCTCGTTTTCAAAGAATTTGTAGTGCTTAGATTTATTTGGTGAAGCACCAGAAGAGTATGACTCACATCTCTTTCGAGGTCACAAGGATTAGGGAAGGCATAGGTTCAACCCGTAGGGGTATCTTAGGAACATATACCACTAACTTCAAGATTAAAATATACCAGCTCGAAAGCAGAGCATGGTTCACAAAAGCAGATCATAGAATTTACCTAAGGCATTATGTGTCAAGGCAGAACTCACAAGTTTAATGAATATGAAGGACATTATCGGATAATAATCCAACCAAGGATATGGCGGTCCATAAAAGATCTGAGGTGAGTATCGATACTCACCCAGAAGAAGAAAGAATGCAAAGGCATCGGGTTATAAATATAACTGGAGAACTTCAAAGCTTGAACACAAAGGAATTACGATTTTTAAATCAGAAGATCTGAAGCGGAGGCTCTGAACAAAAGATAATTGAGTTGAATGCTTACTCTCCGAGCACTAAAGCTATCGGGAAGTGATGCAACATAGGTTGTTGAAGGTAAAAACCGTCAAACAGAGAAATCTTAATCGTCAGAACATCGATACAGATCGACAATCAATCAAGGTTTGATTTGACAAGAACAAGCTCATGTTTGGAGTGATGTCTGAGCTGGAAGGATGAATGCTAGGATCTGATTGATGATTACGAGCATTTGCGACATATTGGATCAAGGGACTCGAAACGATAGTGATAGAGGATGTCAACAAAGATTACTAGAAATATGGAATTAACCATAATGCAAGCAAACAAGAATTTCAACAATAATAGGCTGCTGAGGATTTTCAGAAGTCGAATGGTATTTCGAAGACTTTTGTGAAATACCTAAACAATTGGGGATGAACGAATCCCCGGTAATTGTGAGGAACTATTCGTACATGTATTCATGCAGAAGAGGAGCTGCAACACAGTAGGCACAATGGATTCTCGAAATACATGAAAGTATTACAAGGCATCTTGTAATAACAAGATCAATCGGGGATGACAATATGAACGACAGGTGTATGTAGTTATCCAGAGGGATTTATCGGTGATATGGAATAGCAACGGCAAAGCGCACAAGGGTTTCGGGAAACATCGAAGAGTAACTTCGAAATCTTCTGAAGCAGCATGCGATCATCTGGACTGAAGGGGCTCTCCGGGAGAAAATATTTTCGAGAACCTAAAGTTAGATTTTAGCAAAATCATTTAACCCAAATAGAAGAGAGATCAGAGTCCCAGAGTATAGACGAGGAATAAAAGATCCTAATACCACCCAATTGACGACATGGGCCCATAAGCCACACAGCCAAGTTAGTAAAACTGTTTTCGGTTTCTAGACTCAACTTCGGCCAAGGAGTTGAAAAGGGGGCTACCTACAGGCAGTTGGCTCTGATACCAACTTGTGACGCCCTCGATTCAATCGTACACTAATCATACACGCAAATGTGTACGGTCAAGATCAAGGACTCACGGAAGATATCACAACACGACTCTAGACACAAATTAAAATAATACAAGCTTTATATTACAAGCCAGGGGCCTCGAGGGCTCGAATACATCAGCTTGAATACAAACGAGTCAGCGGAAGCAACAATATCTAAGTACAGACATAAGTTAGACAAGTGCCTTAAGAAGGCTAGCACAAAAGCATCTACGATCGAAAAGGCAAGGCCTCCTGCCTGGGAGCCTCCTAACTAGTCCTGGTCATCGGCGGTCTCCGTCACGTGGTAGTAGACACCCTCGGTGTAGTAGCAGTCATCAAAGGTGTCATCTGGCTCCTGGACTCCGTCATCTGGTTGCGTCATCCGAGAAGAATGGAAAAGGGGAAACAGAGGGAGCAAAGCAACCGTGAGTACTCATCCAAAGTACTCGCAAGCAAGGATCTACACTACAGATGCAACATTATCAAAGGAAGGCTGTATATGTGGACTGGGCTGCAGAAATGCCAGAATAGAGAGAAGGCCTAGTCCTATCGAAGACTAGCATCTTCTGGAAACCACCCTCTTGCAGCAAACAGGAGGGAGTAGAGTAGCATAAAGTAAAGTAGTAGTAGCGTTATCAACCTCGGCCAGAGATCCTTTCTCGACTCCCTGCGAGAAAGAAACCCAGAGCCGTACTATCCAATTATCATCACAATCCAATTCTCATCACTATCCATTTCTCATCTCAATCCATTTCTCATCACCATCCATTTCTCATCTCAAACCATTTCTCATCATGAGTATCCAGTTCTAGTTGTATCGATCGGGATACAACTCCAAGTGTCCGTTACCGTAGGACAGGCTATCGATAGATGTTTTCTTCCCTGCAGGGGTGCACCAACTTACCCACCACGCTCGCTTAACTCCGGCCGGACACACTTTCCAGGGTCATGCCCGGCCTCAGCCAAACAATACGCCGCAACCCGACCTAGGCTTAATAGAGAGGCCAGCACGCCGGACTAAACCTATGCCCCCAGGGGTCATGGGCCATCTCCCCGGGAACTCCTGCACGTTGCGAACGCGGCCGGTGAGCAGACCTAGCTACCTCCTTAAAAAGGTAGGTGCTTACCAGTCCAACCGGCGCGCGCCGCTCAGTCGCTGACGTCTATTAAGCTTCGGCTGATGCATAAGACGCAGAACGCCCATACTATGCCCACGTGATGGTTAGTGCTATCAGGCCAGAGGCCCCTCGGATCAAATATCCAAATCATAGTGGATTAGGAACGTGCGGTAACAAGCAGAGACTCACGAAAGATGTGACCCCGTTGCCCCGTCTCGAGGACTTGCGGCAAGGGCTAGGAATGCCCGGCCACGCCTCGTAATTATCTTGCGGGCACCCTCCAGGTCAACCCGTCTCCACATCACTCGCAATTAAGCACGCGCGGGTACCCCTCAGGGTCGACCCGTCTTTCCAAGTAACAGTGGTAAAAGTCCAAGTAACCGTGTGTCCAAACATCAAGGGGAAAGCCCGAGGAATCACCCCCGGTGAATTCCACAAGATGTAATCATCAAGGTGAACGTAAGAGGAATCACCCCTGAGGTTCACACTTGAGGGGTTGCACGACAGAATCATATCGGAAGTGGTTAAGGAGGAAATCACCCTCGATGACCACGACCGAATAACTACACTACAGGTTTAACATCAGAAGTGCTAATGAGGTCTCACCCTCGGCACTCGATAGTAACCCAGTAGTGTCGAGCAACTAAGGGGAAAGTGATGTGCGGTGTCGGGGCCTGGTCTTCGATCCCGTTGATCGGGTCTTCTGATTATCCAGCGAGGCAGTCAGGACAAGGCGGGGGTCACTGATGGATCACTAACCAACCTATACTAAGCATATTAGGATAAGCAGGTAAGGTACAACAGTAGATACAAAAGCAGGCTATGCATCAGAATAGGAGCAAACAATAACAGTAGCAAAATCTAATGCAAGCATGAGAGAAAGGAATGGGCGATATCGGGATGATCAAAGGGGGGGCTTGCCTGGTTGCTCTGGCAAGGAGGGGTCGTTGTCGACGACGTAGTCGATCACAAGGGCAGCATCGGGGTCTACCGGAGAGAAGAGGGGGAAGAAACAGTAAATATAAAGCAAACAGAGGTAACACTAAGCATGACATGACGATACGTAGCGCTAAACGTGCTCTAACGCGGTACTACACGTTGCAGACGAAGGGGGGAAACATCCGAGGGTGAATTCCCGATGTTAGGTGGATTCCGGACAAGGAAAAGAGGGGGAAAGTTCCATGTTCAGCATGCTAGGGGCATGTGACAGATGAACGGACCACGTATTCGGATTCGTTGGATTTTTCTGAGCAACTTTCATATAGAAAACAATTTCATCTGAGCTACGGTTTAATTTCTATGAATTTTTAAAGTTTAACAATATTCTAGAATTAACTAAATTAACAAAAATAGAAATATGACATCAGCACGACGTCATAGTGACGTCAACAGTCAACAGGACGGCTGACCGGTCAAAACTGACATGGGGGACCCACCTGTCATAGACAGTGGGTTTAAACATGGATTAAACTAATCTAAATTTAGTTAGTAAAACTACTGGGCCCACTTGTCAGTGTCTAATTAACTAAACTAATTAGTTTTAATTACTAAAACAGTTTAGTTAGAGGAATAAGCGGCGGGGCCCGCGTGTCAGCGTTTGGGGCCTGCCCAGTCAGCACAGTTGATTGAGTCAACAGAGTCAATAGGGAGGGCCACGCGGCGCCACGTCGGTCGCCGGCGACGGAGCGGCTCCGACGACCAAAGCAACGGCGGCGCCTCGCCGGAGTTCGCCGGAGCCGCACTACAGGGGGCCTTCGGACCTGCGGCTTGGACCTAAGGGTGCGGCCCAGCGCCGCGCACACGATGGTGACGACCGGAGTATAGCCGGTGGCGAGTGGAGGCGGCAGCGGCGATCGGGAGCGCATCGGGAAAAGCCTACGGGGTGGTTAAAACGAGCGCCATGACGCGCGTTCGAATGAGGGGAGCCGCACGCATCCAACATCGGCGGTCCCGAGTGCTGGGATGGCCTAGAGCCACGGCAGCGCTGACCGGAGCGGCGCCGGAGTTCGGACGTTGACGGATTCGAGCGTCCAGGGCACGGCAAGGGTGGCGGAGGGGTGCGTTGAGCAGCTAGGAGCTCCAGGAGCTCGGTGGTGGCGCTAGCGCGGCACTAGGAGCATCAAGGCGACTGCAATGAGTTCAATGACGGAGCTCGTCTCGGCCATGGCGGGCCCAGCCGCTCCGGGCGCGTATGGAAGCAAAAAGGGAGGGGGGAAGTGTAGCTCACAGTGAGCCCGCAGATGTGCTCAGTGGGCTCGGGGAAGGCGCGAAGTGGCCGAATTCGACGCCAGCGTTCGTCGGAGTAGAGGAAGAAGAAGAGGTCGCCGCGCTCGCTGTGGGGCTCCTGGCTTGGTCCGGTGGTCGAGGAATACTTCGCGGGGTACAACAGCGCTCGGGGAATTGTCGGAGAGGGACGGGGACAGCGGTGGCCGCGGTCAGCATGGCGGACGGCGCAGGGCACGTCGGCAAGGCAGATCTGGAGGAGGGGGAGCGAGTGTGCGAGGGGATAGGGACTAGCGTGAGTGGAGGGGGAGGCAGGGCAAGTGGGAGGCGAGGGGGCCGAGGCGTCGGGGCGGTGGAGGCCTTATCCTCTCGTTAGGCATCGCCGGCGAGGTGGTTTGATGGCGACCGTGCCCGCGGTCGCTCGAACAGGAAGGCGACCAGGGGAGCGTGGGAGGCTGGGCTGGCCAGCTGGAGTGGGCCAGATGGCTCGGGCCGCTTGGCCATCTGGGCCAAGGCCCAGCGGGGAGGGGGGGCTTCTTTTCATCTTAAAATTAAAATAGAGAGATGAAAAGGTTTTTTTTTGCATCCAAGGGATTTAGGAAAAATATGGGACTTGGCCCATAAATTCCTCCACATTTTTAGTATTGCCACAAATAGTTTGGAGGCAAGAGGAATTGTCTAGGAATTTTGGAAATTGGGAATGGCATATTTAAATGCTGCTGGAACAATGATTAATTTGCATGGGCAATTTGGGAATTCCAAAGATGTTGGATTCAACATGACAAATATCTAGGGATTATTTGCCATAGGATGAACTATTTTATTTGCATGAAAGAAGAAGCAAATATTCGACATGCAATTTGAATTTGAATTTGAAGCAGATTTTGGACAAGGGGCATTTTGGCATGATGATCATGATGACATGACCTTCATTAATGAGAGATTACTGTAGTGCAAGATCTGGAAGAGACATTTGCTAACCTGCGCAAGATCAACCTCAAGCTGAACCCTGAGAAGTGCGTCTTCGGCGTTCTGTCCGGCAAGCTTCTCGGATTCTTTGTGTCACAGCGTGGGATCGAGGAAAACCTAGACAAGATCAAGGCTATTAATTAAGCAGATCGAGGCGCCCAAGCGGATCAAGGATGTGCGTTGGCTCACCGCTGCGCTGCCGCCATGAGCCGGTTCATCTCCAAGTCCGCCGAGCGCGCCCTTCCCATCTTCAAAATCTTGAAGATGGCAGGCCCAATAGAGTGGACACCAGAAGCCGAGGCAACACTGCAGGATCTGAAGAAATACCTTTCCTCCACGCCGATATTGGTTGCGCCTAAACCACAAGAGTCGTTGATGATGTATCTGGCGGCGATGAATCAAGTGGTTACCGCCACACTGGTGGCACAGAGGGAGGTCGACGAGGAGGCGGCAATGGCAGCAGAACCAGCGGATGGCAAGCCAAAGATTCCCCCGGCAGGGCCTGGTGCCGACAAGGCGCGGCCCCCGGTAGAGTCTGGTGCCACCAAGGCAATGCCTGCGCAGTCGAGTGAAGCGGTGCCAAAGAAGAAGATGATGCAGCACCCGGTTTACTTTGTCAGCTCCCTTTTGTAGGGGGCTAGGTCGAGGTATTCTGGCATGCAAAAATTGCTCTTCGGCCTCCTTATGGCCTCGAGGAATCTACGTCACTACTTCCAGGCCCACGAGATCACTGTTGTCACCCGCCTCCCGTTGCAACGGATACTGCACAACCCGGACGCAACCAGAAGGATTGTGGAATGGGCCTTGGAGCTGTCAAGTTTCGGTTTAAAGTTTGAAAGTACCTCGACAATTCAAAGCAGAGTCTTGGCGGAATTCAACGCAGAATGGACCTCGACGCATGACGAAGAAATCCAGGAGACCACTCTCCCCGGCAAGGAAGCAGACCGTGACTGGATCATGTACTTTGATGGGGCTTTCTCGCTGCAAGGCGCCGGTGCCAGTGTGCTACTCATCGCACCCATCGGAGAACACCTCAAGTACGCGATCCAGATGCACTTCCCCAGGGAGATGTCCACCAACAACACCATCGAGTACGAGGGATTTCTTGCTGGTCTCAGGATCACGGCAGACCTCGGGGTTAAGAAGCTCATCGTCAGGGGCGACTCGCGGCTCGTTGCTAGGCAGGTCAGCAAGGATTATCAGAGCCCATTGATGGAAGCCTACGTAGATGAGGTGAGGAAGCTGGAGGAACGCTTTGACGGTATCTAGGCGGAGCACGTCCCTCGAGCGGAGAACGACATCGCCGATTACCTGTCAAAGCCTGCCGCATTCAAGCTACCTGTGGAACCAGGTACCTTTTTGCTTCGGTTAACTCAACCATCTGTCGAACCATCGGCGGGGCAGAACAAGCGTAGGAAACCAGGTCCCGGCAAGTACTTTCTTACCGAGCCCCCTGGGGCTGCCGGCAAGGGTGCTGCCGCGGACGCTGAGCCTGCCCAAGAGCGACTAGCTCCGACAGGGCGTCAAGCCCTGGCCGTAGAGACAGCCGCTCTCATGGCGGAAGAAATGCCTTTGGTCCTTGCCATTGAGCCCCAGGCTCCGGCATGGGCGCAGCATACCGTCCACTTCCTCCAAATAGGGGAGCTTCCCGAGGAGCAGGAAGAAGCAGAGAAAGTAGCCCGTCGGTCCGCCCTGTACCAGTTCGTCGATGACGTCCTGTACTGGAGGAGGCCAAACGTTGTGAAACTCAAGTGCATCCCCCGGAAGGAAGGACTGGAGCTGTTGGCGGAGATACATGGAGGCATATGTGGCTCCCACATAGGGTCAAGGGCCCTTGCCGGGAAGGCATTCCGGCAAGGTTTCTTCTGGCCCACCGCCCTCCAGGATGCGACATCACTAGTAACCAAGTGTGAAGCATGCCAGTTCCATTCAAAGAAGCTTCATCAGTCGGCTCAAGCCCTTCAAACAATCCCTCTCTCCTGGCCATTCTCGGTCTGGGGGCTCGATATACTGGGCCCTTTCCCCCACGCTGTCGGGGGCTTTGAGTACTTGTACGTTGCAATCTACAAGTTCACAAAGTGGCCGGAAGTGGAAGCAGTGAGGAAGGTGACTGCTCAGTCAGCCGTTAAGTTCTTCAAAGGACTGGTCTGCCGTTTTGGTGTGCCAAACAGAGTCATCACCGACAACGGCATGCAGTTCACAAGCCACACCTTCATGCAGCACATCCAAGACCTCGGCAGCAAGGTCTGTTTTGCTTCCATGGCACATCCACGGAGCAACGGCCAAGCGGAGAGGGCAAATGCTAAAGTGTTGCAAGGCCTGAGAATGAAGACCTTTGACAAGCTGCACAAGAGTGGAAGGTGCTGGATTGATGAGTTGCCGGCAGTTCTTTGGTCGATCAGGACGACGCCAAATCGAGCCACCGGCCAGACACCTTTTGCCCTGGTATACGAGGCAGAAGCAGTTCTTCCCACGGAACTCATATACGGGTCACCTCGAGTGCTCGCTTATGATGAGCTTGAGCAAGAGCCGTTGCGCCAAGATGACGTGACACTCCTTGAGGAAGATCGTCTTTGGGCGGCTGTGAGAGCGGCACGCTACCAGCAAGCCTTGCGCCGCTATCATAGCCGCAAGGTTCATGCCCGAAGCCTTGAGGTAGGCGACCTTGTTCTTCAGCGTGTTCAGTCGGCCAAGAATTCCAACAAGTTGACGCCGAAGTGGGAAGGCCCTTATTGGGTAATGAGAGTCACCAGGCCTGGCGCAGTCCATGTCGAGACCGAAGATGCCGTCCCAATGAGCAACTCCTAGAACATCGAGCATCTTCGCAGGTTTTACCCATAAGGCGCGGCTTGCCGGGCCTCCCGGCAAGCCACCTTTTGTACAAGCTTTGACGACAAGGCATGTGACCCTTTGTACAAAGCCAGGCGCAAACCCTGAGTATAAATAAATGAAGCGCTGGCGCCCTAAGTTATAGAATGCATGCTAGGTCGAGTCTCTTCCTTGGTTAGGGTTGATAGTGCTTAGCGGTGACTAACCCCTAGCCTAGAGGTCGAGTGCGCGTATGTCTGTTCCTTTTCTGTCCTCCTTTGGTTCGCAGGGCACATGAGCACTTCTGCTGAGCTACTCGGAAAGAAGGAAACGGACCAGCGCCCCGACCTCGGCAAGCCAGAGTTGCCGGGGGCTGCAAGCACAAGGATCCAACCGCGGCAAGATGAGATTGCCAAGGGCTGCGGATCCAAATAAGTCTTTTATCCTCTGTCATGCATTTTGGAACCAGACTGGGGCATGTGAAACCTCATTTTTATCTCTAGGCTGTCGTGCTCCCCTTTTTCCTATACCTAGGGATTATTTCCTGGGTCTGGATTTGGTCGTAGCCACGGCGGCAAGGAGGTGGGACGAGGAGCCTAAAGCCCACTTCATCCCTGCCTCCGCCAAGAGCGCGAGAATGGTCGAGTGGAGTGGGGGGACGGCAAGGCTTGTTGCCGAGCGAAAAATGTTTATCTTAAAACAATAACAAGGATTTGCTCCTTGTCGCAGGATTTATCCGCGAACGAAAAACCCAGCAAGCATCCCTTTTTCATTAAAAACATCCCATACAGGTACAGTTTGTGCGAGATGAAAAACATGAGCAAGGGGATTACAAGTTTTAAATTTAACAAAGGCCCGCAGGCTTACAAACTAAAAAAGAGATAAGATGCCCGTAATCCCTTTCTTGTCCCTCTCCTCAGGAGGCAGGTCGAGGAGGCGAAAGGGAAAAAGGGGCGCCTAGGCGAGCTATGAGCAGAAAAAGGCACCAAGAGAACATCTCGGTGGCCACCCACGGACGGGCCGGTGGTGACGGTGCCAGGAAAGGAGCTGGAGGATGAGGCGGCAGGACCGGCAATACGCGATGAAGGCGTCAGTGCCCGCGTACTCTGAGTTGACGGCCTTGCCACCCGCCCTCTTCCTCTTCCGCAGCCTCCCGACGCCAGCCGCCCAAGGAGACAGCCCCGCAAGGTTCAAGGAGCTGGCCCTGCCCTCGGCCAGCTTCTACCGAAGGAGCGGCCAGGTGCAGATGTTGCTGCTACCGCACCCGCCCAGGAGCGGGGCGTCCGACGCCTAGTCGGACTCGTCCCCGCTGTCCTCCTCATCGCTCTCGCTCGAGGACGAGCTTCCATCGTCAGAATCTCCATCAGAGGAGCTCTCCACGCAGCATT
>NC_057812.1:258485154-258491029 GCF_018294505.1 Triticum aestivum | reverse complement strand
GGGTCATGGGAGGAGGAGCGCGCGAGGAATCTTACCATGGTAAAAACCGCCCACCTGCCCGCGCACCATTTTGGGCCTGGCCCAACAACGTGTTGCGCTTATGTGTAGCCCAGGCCCGGGGGCTCCTGTCGATGTACAAAAGTAGGGGCGCATCTTTGTACCCCTTTTCCTATGCACGGGCAGTCAGAGCCGCGCCCACGGCCACACCAAGCAGAATGAGAGAGGTGAGCCAAGGTAAGATCGAAGCCCAAGACAATCGAAGTAACACCAAGGCCAAGACCACAAAGAGCAGAGGGATGAAGCAAGTTCCCCCGGCAAGACCCTTGCCGGGTGGCCTCAGCGGCCCCGGCAAGACTCTTGTCGGGACAGCTCGCCCTGCACCAACAGAGTGAGCCACCCTTGAGCCCACGACCCCTAGTGCCATCATCAGCATGGGGCCAGGGCTCGGGAAGGCACCCTTGTGGTGGCATGTGGATCTTTGTGAAGACATATTCAAGATCAGATTAGAAGACGACGATTCTCGGCAAGATCCTTGCCAAGGAAGGCCACCAGACCCCCGGCAAGATCCTTGCCGGGACGACAACACGCCACGGCGAGACCCTTGTCGGGCCACCCGGCAAGGCCCTCGCCAAAGACGTGATACGTCTCCAACGTATCTATAATTTTTGATTGCTCCATGCTATATTATCTACTGTTTTGGACATTATTGGGCTTTATTATCCACTTTTATATTATTTTTGGGACTAACCTATTAACTGGAGGCCTAGCCCAGAATTGTTGTTTTTTGCCTGTTTTAGGGTTTCGAAGAAAAGGAATATCAATCGGAGTCCAAACGGAATGAAACCTTCGGGAACGTGATTTTCTCAAGGAATAAGACCAGAGAGACTTGGACCCTACGTCATTAAAAGAAACAGGAGGCCACGAGGTAGGGGGCGCGCCCACCCCCCAGGCGCGCCCTCCACCCTCGTGGGCCCCCTGTTGCTCCACCGACGTACTCCTTCCTCCTATATATACCTACGTACCCCCAAACAATCATATACAGAGCCAAAACCCTAATTCCACCGCCGTAACTTTTTGTATCCACGAGATCCCATCTTGGGGCCTGTTCCAGAGCTCCGCCGGAGGGGGCATCGATCACGGAGGGCTTCTACATCAACACCATAGCCCCTCCGATGAAGTGTGAGTAGTTTACCTCAGACCTACGGGTCCATATTTAGTAGCTAGATGGCTTCTTCTCTCTTTTTGGATCTCAATACAATGTTCTCCCCCTCTCTTGTGGATAACTATTCGATGTAATCTTCTTTTTGTGGTGTGTTTGTTGAGACCAATGAATTGTGGGTTTATGATCAAGTCTATCTATGAATAATATTTGAATCTTCTCTGAATTCTTTTATGTATGATTGGTTATCTTTGCAAGTCCCTTCAAATTATCAGTTTGGTTTGGCCTACTAGATTGATCTTTCTTGCAATGGGAGAAGTGCTGAGCTTTGGGTTCAATCTTGCGGTGTCCTTTCCCAGTGACAGTAAGGGCAGCAAGGCATGTATTGTATTGTTGCCATCGAGGATAACAAGATGGGGTTTTCTTCATATTGCATGAGTCTATCCCTCTACATCATGTCATCTTGCTTAAGGCGTTACTCTATTTTTAACTTAATACTCTAGATGCATGTTGAATAGCGGTCGATGAGTGGAGTAATAGTAGTAGATGCAGGCAGGAGTCGGTCTACTTGTCTCGGACGTGATGCCTATATACATGATCATGCCTAGATATTCTCATAACTATGCTCAATTATGTCAATTGCTCAACAGTAATTTGTTCACCCACCATAGAATACTTATGCTCTCGAGAGAAGCCACTAGTGAAACCTATGGCCCCAGGGTCTATCTTTATCATATTGATCTCCTACTACTTAGTTATTTCCTTTGCTATTTACTTTGCCTTTATTTTACTTTGCATCTTTATCATAAAAATACCAAAAATATTATCTTATCATATCTATC
Source organism: Triticum aestivum (assembly GCF_018294505.1). Lineage (NCBI taxonomy): Eukaryota > Viridiplantae > Streptophyta > Magnoliopsida > Poales > Poaceae > Triticum > Triticum aestivum. The sequence goes on along the minus strand of NC_057812.1, from coordinate 258,489,028 downwards.
ATATCTCACTCTCGTAAGTGGCCTTATAGGGATTGACAACCCCTATTTGCGTTGGTTGCAAGGATTTATTTGTTTTGTGCAGGTACGAGGGACTTGCGCGTAGCCTCCTACTGGATTGATAACTTGGTTCTCAAAAACTGAGGGAAATACTTACGCTACTTTGCTGCATCATCCCTTCCTCTTCGGGGAAAACCAATGCAGTGCTCAAGAGGTAGCAAGAAGGATTTCTTGCACCGTTGCCGGGGAGGTATACGTAAAAGTCAACATACCAAGTACCCATCACATACCCTTATCTCCCGCATTACATTATTTGCCATTTGCCTCTCGTTTTCCTCTCCCCCCACTTCACCCTTGTCGTTTTTATTCGCCCTCTCTCTCTCTATCCTCCCTCTCTTTCTCTATTTGCCTCTTTTTGCCCGCTTGCTTTTTGTTTGTCTGTGTGTTAGTTTGCTTGCTTGTCACGATGGCTCAAGATAATACTAAATTATGTGACTTCACCAATACCAACAATAATGATTTTATCAGCACTCCGATTGCTCCTCTTACCGATGCTGAATCTTGTGAAATTAATACTGCTTTGTTGAATCTTGTCATGAAAGATCCGTTTTCCGGCCTTCCTAGTGAAGATGCCGCTACCCATCTAAATAGCTTCGTTGATTTGTGTGACATGCAAAAGAAGAAAGATGTGGATAATGATATTGTTAAATTGAAGCTATTTCCTTTTTCGCTTAGAGATCGTGCTAAAGCTTGGTTTTCATCTTTGCCTAAAAATAGTATTGATTCATGGAAGAAGTGCAAAGATGCTTTTATCTCTAAGTATTTTCCTCCCGCTAAGATCATCTCTCTTAGAAACGGTATTATGAATTTTAAGCAACTTGATCATGAACATGTTACACAAGCTTGGGAGAGAATGAAATTAATGATACGTAATTGCCCTACTCATGGTTTAAATTTGTGGATGATTATACAAAAAAAATATGCTGGATTGAATTTTGCTTCTAGAAATCTTTTAGATTCGGCCGCAGGCGGCACTTTTATGGAAATCACTTTAGGAGAAGCTACTAAACTCCTAGATAATATTATGGTTAATCATTCTCAATGGCATACTGAAAGATCTACTAATAAAAAGGTGCATTCGATAGAAGAAATTAATGTTTTGAGTGGAAAGATGGATGAACTTATGAAATTATTTGCTAATAAGAGTGTTTCTTCTGATCCTAATGATATGCCCTTGTCTACTTTGATTGAGAATAATAATGAATCTATGGGTGTGAATTTTGTTGGTAGGAACAATTTTGGTAACAACGTATATAGAGGAAATTTCAACTCTAGGCCTTATCCTAGTAATCCCTCTAATAACTATGGTAATTCCTACAACAATTCCTGTGGAAATTATAATAAGATGCCCTCTGATTTTGAATCTAATATTAAAGAATTTATTACTTCGCAAAATAATTTCAATGCTATGATTGAAGAAAAAATGCTTAAGATTGATGATTTGGCTAGGAACGTTGATAGAATTTCTCTTGATGTTGATTCTTTGAAACTTAGATCTATTCCACCTAAGCATGATATCAATGAGTCTCTCAAAGCCATGAGAATTTCCATTGATGAGTGCAAATAAAGAACCGCTAGGATGCGTGCTAAGAAAGATGCCTTTATAAGAGCGTGTTCTTCTAGTTCCTATGATAATAATGATGAAGATCTAAAAGTTATTGATGTGTCCCCTATTAAATATTTGTTTTGCAATATGAATCTTGATAATGATGGGACTGAATATGATCCACCTTTACCTAGAAGGCATTCCAAGAATTCAGAATTTGTTGATCTTGATGCTAAATTTGATAAAAGTGGGATTGAAGAAATTAAAACCCTAGATGTTGCTAAACCCACTATTATGGATTTCAAGGAATTTAACTATGAAAATTGCTCTTTGATTTATTGTATTTCCTTGTTACAATCTGTGCTAAATTCTCCTCATGCTTATAGTCAAAATAAAGCGTTTAGTAAACATATCGTTTGATGCCTTGATGCAATCTTATGAAGAAAAATTTGAATTGGAAGTTTCTATCCCTAGAAAACTTTATGATGAGTGGGAACCAACTATTAATATTAAAATTAAAGATCATGAATGCTATGCTTTATGTGATTTGGGTACCAGTGTTTCCACGATTCCAAAGACTTTGTGTGATTTGTTAGGTTTCCGTGATTTTGATGATTGCTCTCTAAACTTGCACCTTGCGGATTCCACTATTAAGAAACCTATGGGAAGAATTAATGATGTTCTTATTATTGCAAATAGGAATTATGTGCCCGTAGATTTTATTGTTCTTGACATAGATTGCAATCCTTCATGTCCTATTATTCTTGGTAGACCTTTCCTTAGAACTATTGGTGCAATTATTGATATGAAGGAAGGAAATATTAGATTCCAATTTCCATTAAGGAAAGGCATGGAACACTTTCCTAGAAAGAAAATTAAATTACCTTATGAATCTATTATTAGGCGTTAAACGATAGCGCTTGTTGGGAGGCAACCCAATTTTATTTTTATTCCTTGACATTTGCTCCTGTTTAGTAATAAATAATTTATCTAGCCTCTGTTTTTGTTGTGTTTTTTGTGTTTAATTAGTGTTTGTTCCAAGTAGAACCGTTGGGAAGACTTGGGGAAAGTCTTGTTGAACTTGCTGTAAAAAACAGAAACTTTAGCGCTCACGATAACTACTGCCATTTTTATTTGGAAAGTGATATTTATTTAATTCTTTTTGGAGATGATTAATAGATAAATTCCTCACGTCCATCAATTTATTTTAGAATTTTTGGGGTTCCAGATCTTGCGCTAGCTACATATTACTACAGACTATTCTGTTTTTGACAGATTCTGTTTTTCGTGTGTTGTTTGCTTATTTTGATGAATCTATGGCTAGTAAAATAGTTTATAAACCATAGAGAAGTTGGAATGCAGTAGGTATAACACCAATATAAATAAAGAATGAGTTCATTACAGTACCTTGAAGTGGTCTTTTATTTTCTTTTGCTAACGGAGCTCATGAGATTTTCTACTTTAAGTTTTGTGTTGTGAAGTTTTCAAGTTTTGGGTAAAGATTTGATGGATTATGGAACAAGGAGTGGCAAGAGCCTAAGCTTGGGGATGCCCATGGCACCCCCAAGATAATCTAAGGACACCTAAAAGCCAAAGCTTGGGGATGCCCCGGAAGGCATCCCCTCTTTCGTCTACTTCTATCAGTAACTTTACTTGGAGCTATATTTTTATTCGCCACATGATATGTGTTTTGCTTGGAGCGTCTTGTATGATTTGAGTCTTTGCTTGTTAGTTTACCACAATCATCCTTGATGTACACACCTTTTTATAGAGCCACACATGATTTGGAATTTGTTAGAATACTCTATGTGCTTCGCTTATATCTTTTGAGTTATATAATTTTGCTCTAGTACTTCACTTATATCTTTTAGAGCAAGGTGGTGGAGTTGTTTTATAAAAACTATTGATCTCTCATGCTTCACTTAGATTATTTTTAGAGTCTTAATAGCATGGTAATTTGCTTAGAATCCTAATATGCTTGGTATACAAGATTAATAATAAAACTTTCTTATGAGTGTGTTGAATACGATGATAAGTTTGATACTTGATAATTGTTTTGAGATATAAAGATGGTGGTATTAAAGTTGTGCTAGTTGAGTAGTTGTGAATTTGAGAAATACTTGTGTTGAAGTTTGTGATTCCCGTAGCATGCACGTATGGTGAACCGTTATGTGATGAAGTCGGAGCATGATTTATTTTTTTGATTACCTTCCTTATGAGTGGCGGTCGGGGACGAGCGATGGTTTTTCCTACCAATCTATCCCCCTAGGA
>NC_057812.1:258481561-258483089 GCF_018294505.1 Triticum aestivum | reverse complement strand
GGACGTGATGCCTATATACATGATCATACCTAGATATTCTCATAACTACGCTCAATTATGTCAATTGCTCAACAGTAATTTGTTCACCCACCATAGAATACTTATACTCTCGAGAAAAGCCACTAGTGAAACCTATGGCCCCCGGGTCTATCTTTATCATATTGATCTCCTACTACTTAGTTATTTCCTTTGCTATTTCCTTTGCCTTTATTTTACTTTGCATCTTTATCATAAAAATACCAAAAATATTATCTTATCATATCTATCAGATCTCACTCTCGTAAGTGGCCTTATAGGGATTGACAACCCCTATTTGCGTTGGTTGCGAGGGTTTGTTTGTTTTGTGCAGGTACGAGGGACTCGCGCGTAGCCTCCTACTGGACTGATACTTTGGTTCTCAAAAACTTAGGGAAATACTTACCCTACTTTGCTGCATCATCCCTTCCTCTTCGGGGAAAACCAACGCAGTGCTCAAGAGGTAGCAAGACGCCGGCAAGGCCACCGCCAAGCCCACGTCAGCCAAGCTTCCACCGCCGTTCACATGCAGTTGCCAACCCAACCAGCTGGGCGGGCACCTGCGTGGCAACATGCAGTTCTCAGGCCAACTCATCAAGTGCCTGCGTGGCGGCATGCAGATCTTCGTGAAGGCTCCACCACCACACCAACTCAGCTGCCTGCCTCCCTACATGGCACCACACGCATCCCTGGCCGAGGCGCGTGTCGAAGCGAGGAGGAGCGGCGACTTACGGGATGGGCCTCACCCTCGTCCCCGATAAAGTAAGAGGACACCTAAGCGATGCATTAAATGCACCTTGTCCTGTAATACGAGGGATAACCTCATGCCACTTTAGACCTTTCCACCTCCTGTGTGCTACTGTGGCAACCCCTTTTTCCTATAAAAGGAGGCCTGAGGCGATGAGGAGGGGGATTCGGCTCTTTTGAACCACACGCTGACCACAGCTAGTTCGACAGCTCAAGAACTCTTAGAAATACACCCACCAAAGCAGGACTAGGGTTTTATGCATCCTCGCGGCCCGAACCTGGGTAAACGATCCTTGTGCTGTCTACTAGCCCTGCTCTCCTTGCAACCCTGCGCCCCGGCAACCGTAGTAGGGATTCTTGTGATCCCATAGGTGTCGTTCCACACCGGCATTCTGTCACTCTCAAAACCCATCATCTAATTGCTACTCCATAATGCACTCCCTTAGGGCCAAATATGGTGAAGTTTCATGTAGTCACGTTCACATGACACCACTAAGGGAATCACAACATACATACTATCAAAATATCGAACACATATCAAATTCACAAGATTACTTGCAACATGATTTCTCTCGTGACCTCAAGAACAAAGGTAACTGCTCACAAATGATAAACATGCTCATGATCAGAGGAGTATTAAATAACATATTGGATCTGAACATATAATCTTCCACCAAATAAACCATATAGTAATCAACTACAAGATGTAATCAACACTACTAGTCACCCGCAAGCACCAATATATAGTTCCGGTAACAAGATTGAA
>NC_057812.1:258479355-258479713 GCF_018294505.1 Triticum aestivum | reverse complement strand
GCAAAACACTTAGGTTGACTTGACGATCCTAGCATGTACAGACATGGCCTCGGAACACGAGAGACCGAAAGGTCGAACATGAGTCGTATGATAGATGTGATCAACATGGAGATGTTCACCGTTGATGACTAGTCTGTCTCACGTGATGATCGTACACGGCCTAGTCGATTCGGATCATGTGTCACTTAGATGACTAGAGGGATGTCTATCTGAGTGGGAGTTCATTAAATAATTTGATTAAATGAACTTAATTATCATGAACTTAGTCAAAAATTGTCTTTACAATCTATCATGTAGATCCAATGGCCCACGTTAATGTTGCCCTCAACTTCAATGCATTCCTAGAGAAAACAAAGCT
>NC_057812.1:258463872-258477168 GCF_018294505.1 Triticum aestivum | reverse complement strand
GGATTAGTTTTAAACCTCAATAATTGTTATTCAGTACCAACTTTGAGCATGAACATTGTATCAGGATCTCGTTTGATGCGAGATGGCTACTCATTTAAATTCGAGAATAATGGTTATTCTCTTTATATGAGAGATATGTTTTATGGTCATGCCCCGCTGGTCAATGGTTTATTTGTATTGAATCTCGAACGTGATGTTACACATATTCATAGTGTGAATGCCAAGAGATGTAAGGTTGATAATGATAGTCCCACATACTTGTGGCACTGCCGCCTTGGTCATATTTGTGTCAAACACATGAAGAAACTCCATGAGGATGGACTGTTGGAATCTCTTAATTATGAATCATTTGACACGTGTGAACCATGCCTCTTGGGGAAAATGACCAAGACTCCGTTCTCTGAAACAATGGAGCGAGCAACCAACTTGTTGGAAATAATACATACTGATGTATGCGGTCCAATGAGCGTTGAGGCTCGCAGTGGCTATCGTTATGTTCTCACCCTCACTGATGACTTATGTGGATATGGGTATGTCTACTTAATGAAACACAAGTCTAAGACCTTTGAAAAGTTCAGGGAATTTCAGAGTGAGGTAGAGAACCAACATGACAGGAAAATAAAGTTCTTACGATTAGATCATGGAGGAGAATATTTGAGTCACGAGTTTGGCACGCACTTAAGGCAATGTGGAATTGTTTCACAATTCACACCGCCTGGAACACCTCAGCGTAATGGTGTGTCTGAACGTCATAGTCGCACTCTATTGGATATGGTGCGATCTATGATGTCTCTTACCGATCTACCGCTATCATTTTGTGGTTATGCTTTAGAGACTGTCGCATTCACTTTAAATAGGGCACGGTCTAAATCCATTGAGACGACACCGTATGAATTATGGTTTGGGAAGAAACCTAAGCTGTTGTTTATGAAAGTTTGGGGATGCGATGCTTATGTCAAGAAACTTCAACCTGAAAAGCTCAAACCCAAATCGGAAAAGTGCGTCTTCATAGGATACCCTAAGGAAACTATTGGATATACCTTCTACCTCAGATCCGAAGGCAAGATCTTTGTTTCCAAGAATGGATCCTTTCTGGAGAAAGAGTTTCTCTTGAAAGAAGTAAGTGGGAGGAAAGTAGAACTTGATGAGGTACCCCCTCTTGAATCGGAGAGCAGGGCAGCACAAGAAAATGTTTCTGTGGTGCCTGCACCGACTAGAGAGGACGTTAATGATGATGATCATGAAACTTCGGATCAAGTTGCTACTGAACTTCGTAGGTCCACGAGGACATGTTCCGCACCTGAGTGGTATGGCAACCTTGTCCTAGAAATCATGTTGTTAGACAACGGTGAACCTTCAAACTACGAAGAAGCGATGGCGGGCCCAGATTCCAACAAATGGCTTGAAGCCATGAAATCCGAGATAGGATCCATGTATGAGAACAAAGTATGGACTTTGGTGGACTTGCCCGATGATCATCATGCCATAGAGAATAAGTGGATCTTTAAGAAGAAGACTGACGCGGATGGTAATGTGATCGTCTATAAGGCTCAGCTTGTCGCTAAGGGTTATCAACAAGTTCAAGGAGTTGACTGCGATGAGACCTTCTCACCCATAGCAAAGCTGAAGTCCGTCTGAATCATGTTAGCAATTGTCGCGTTCTATAATTATGAGATATGGCAAATGGACGTCAAAACTGCATTCCTTAACGGTTTCCTTAAGGAAGAATTGTATATGATGCAGCCGGAAGGTTATGTCGATCCTAAGAATGCTGACAAGGTATGCAAGCTCTATAGCTCCATCTATGGGTTGGTGCAAGCATCTCGGAGTTGGAACATTTGCTTTGATGAAATGATCAAAGCATTTGGGTTTATACAGACTTATGGAGAAGCCTGTATTTATAAGAAAGTGAGTGGGAGCTCTGTAGCATTTCCCATATTATATGTGGATGACATACTGTTGATGGGAAATGATATAGAACTTTTGGAAAGCATAAAGGCCTACTTGAATAAGTGTTTTTCAATGAAGGACCTTGGAGAAGCTGCTTACATATTAGGCATCAAGATCTATAGAGATAGATCGAGACGCCTCATTGGTCTTTCACAAAGCACATACCTTGACAAGATATTGAAGAAGTTCAATATGGATCAGTCCAAGAAGGGGTTCTTGCCTGTATTGCAAGGTGTGAGATTGAGCACAGCTCAATGCCCGACCTCGGCGGAAGATAGAGAAAAGATGAGTGTCATCCCGTATGCCTTAGCCATAGGCTCTATTATGTATGCCATGTTGTGTACCATACTTGATGTGAACCTTGCCATAAGTTTGGTAGGGAGGTATCAAACTGATCCCGGTATGGAACACTGAACAGCGGTCATGAATATCCTGAAGTACCTGAAAAGGACTAAGGATATGTTTCTCGTTTATGGAGGTGCCAAAGAGCTCGTCGTAAAGGGTTACTTTGATGCTAGCTTTGACACAGAACTGGATGACTCCAAGTCACAAACCAGATACATGTACATTTTGAATGGTGGGGCAGTCAGCTGGTGCAGTTGCAAGCAGAGCATCGCGGCGGGATCTACATGTGAAGCGGAGTACATAGCTACTTCGGAAGCAGCACAGGAAGGAGTCTGGATGAAGGAGTTTATCACTGACCTAGGAGTAATTCCCGATGCATTGAGCCCAATGACTCTCTTCTGTTAAAACACTGGAGCTATTGCCATTGCCAAGGAGCCCAAGTTTCACAAGAAGACCAAGCACATCAAGTGTCGCTTCAACTCCATTCGTGAATATATTCAAGATGGAGACAAAGATATTTCTAAAGTACATACGGATCCGAATGTCGCAGATCCGTTGACTAAACCTCTTTCACGAACAAAATATGATCAATGCTAGAACTCTATGGGTGTCTGATTCATCACAATGTAACTAGATTATTGATTCTAGTGCAAGTGGGAGACTGTTGGAAATATGCCCTAGAGGCAATAGTAAAATGGTTATTATCATATTTCCTTGTTCATGATAATTGTCTATAGTCCATGCTATAATTGTATTAACCGGAAACCATAATACATGTGTGAATACATAGACCACAACATGTCCCTAGTAAGCCTCTAGTTGACTAGCTCGTTGATCAATATATGGCTATGGTTTCTTAACCATGGACATTGGATGTCGTTGATAACGGTATCACGTCATTAGGATAATGATGTGATGGACAAGACCCAATCCTAAGCATAGCACAAGATCGTGTAGTTCTTTTGCTAGAGCTTTTCTAATGTCAAGTATCATTTCCTTAGACCATGAGATTGTGCAACTCCCGGATGCCGTAGGAATGCTTTGGGTGTATCAAACGTCACAACATAACTGGGTCACCATAAAGGTGCACTACAAGTATCTCTGAAAGTGTTTTTTGGGTTGGCACGAATCGAGACTGGGATTTGTCACTCCGTATGACGGAGAGGTATCTCTGGGCCCACTCAGTAATGCATCATCATAATGAGCTCAATGTGACTAAGGAGTTAGACACGGGATCATGTGTTATGGAACGAGTAAAGAGACTTTCCGGTAACGAGATTGAACGAGGTATGGGGATACCGACGATCGAATCTTGGGCAAGTAACATACTGATGGACAGAGGGAATTGTATATGGGATTGATCGAATCTCCGACATCGTGATTCATCCGATTAGATCATTGTGGAACATGCAGGAGCCAATATGGGTATCCAGATCCCGCTATTGGTTATTTGCCGGAGAGGTGTCTCGGTCATGACTACATGGTTCCCAAACCCATAGGGTCTACACACTTAAGGTTCGGTGACGCTAGAGTTGTGATGGGAATTGTATGTGGTTACCGAAAGTTGTTCGGAGTCCCGGATGAGATCCCGGACATAACGAGGAGTTCCGGAATGGTCCGGAGGTGAAGATTTATATGGGAAGTCTAGTTTCAGTCGCCGGAAGGTTTCGGGGATTATCGGTATTGTACCGGGACCATAGAAAGGTGTCCAGGGGTCCACCGGATGGGACCACCTGCCCCGGGAGATCAAGTGGGCTGAATATGGGTGGGTACCAGCCCCCTAGTGGGCTGGTGCACCCCCCACCCCAAGGGCCCAAGGCGCCTAGGGTTGGAAACCCTAGGGGGTGGAGGCGCCTCCCACCTGCTTGGGGGGGGGCAAGTCTCCCGCTTGGTCGCCCCCCTAGATGCATCTAGGTGGCCACCCCCCTCTCCCCTTCCCCTATATATAGTGAGGGGGTCGGAGGGCATCCACACCCTTCCCTTGGCGTAGCCCTCCCCCCTCCAACACCTCCTCCTCCTCTGTAGTGCTTGGCGAAGCCCTGCCGAAGAACCACGAGCTCCACCACCACGCCATCGTGTTGCCGGAGTTCTCCCTCAACTTCTCCTCTTCCCTTGCTGGATCAAGAAGGAGGAGATGTCCATAGGCTGTACGTGTGTTGAACACGGAGGCGCCGTCCATTCGGCGCTTGGATCGGATCTTCCACGATTTGAATCACCGCGAGTACGACTCCTTTAACCGCGTTCTTCTAATGATTCCGCTTAGCGATCTTCAAGGGTATGAGGATGCACTCCCTCTCTCTCATTGCTAGCATCTCCTAGATTGATTTTGGTGACACGTAGGAAATTTTGATTTATTACTATATTCCCCAACACATTGGCTTCAATGTCTTCATACATTTTTAGGGGTCATCTTCGATGGGTAAACCGAATCAATAGGGACGTCTACCTGTGTTCTCCTATGAATCTCACAAACACATTAGTCCATTAACCAAGTTTGTCGTGAATACTTCAAAACCAACTATGGGTGGCACTAGATGCACTTACACTATTCATCATATTTACTAAAACCCTAAATACCTTGTTGTAATTTATTACTTTTATTTTACTTGCAATTTATCTATCTCCCACTATCAGATTTGATCCTTGCAGTTATCGAGTACAAGGGGATTAACAACCCTGTTGCCCGCGTTGGGTGCAAGTATTTGCTTTTCTGTCTGTAGGTACTGTCGACGGTTGTTTGCGTGAATCTTTTATTGGTTCGATAAACCTTGGTTCTCTACTAAGGGAAATACGATGCGCTACTCAGCCTTCCTCTTTGGGGAAATCCCAACGCAGCTCACGAGTAGCAATGAGCTAGCGTATGACGACTGATGTCTACTACACAACCTTCTTCTTGTAGACGTTGTTGGGCCTCCAAGTGCAGAGGTTTGTAGGACAGTAGCAAATTTCCCTCAAGTGGATGACCTAAGGTTTATCAATCCGTAGGAGGCGTAGGATGAAGATGGTCTCTCTCAAGCAACCCTGCAACCAAATAACAAAGAGTCTCTTGTGTTCCCAACACACCCAATACAATGGTAAATTGTATAGGTGCACTAGTTCGGCGAAGAGATGGTGATACAAGTGCAATATGGATAGTAGATAATAGTTTTTGTACTGTGAAAATATAAAAACAGAAAGGTAACTAATGATAAAAGTGAGTACAAACGGTATTGCAATGTGTCGAAATAAGGCCTAGGGTTCATACTTTCACTAGTGCAAGTCCTCTCAACAATAATAACATAATTGGATCACATAACTATCCCTCAACATGCAACAAAGAGTCACTCCAAAGTCACTAATAGCGGAGAACGAACGAAGAGATTATGGTAGGGTACGAAACCACCTCAAAGTTATTCTTTCCAATCAATTCATTGGGCTATTCCTATAAGTGTCACAAACAGCCCTAGAGTTCGTACTAGAATAACACCTTGAGACACAAATCAACCAAAACCCTAATGTCACCTAGATACTCCAATGTCTCCTCAAGTATCCGTGGGTATGATTATACGATATGCATCACACAATCTCAGATTCATCTATTCAACCAACACATAGAACCTCAAAGAGTGCCCCGAAGTTTCTACCAGAGAATCACGACCGAAAACGTGTGCCAGCCCCTATGCATAGGTTCATGGGCGGAACCCACAAGTTGATCACCAAAACATACATCAAGTGAATCACGTGATACCCATTGTCACCACAGATACGCACGGCAAGACATACATCAAGTGTTCTCAAATCTTTAAAGACTCAATCCGATAAGATAACTTCAAAGGGGAAACTCAACCCATTACAAGAGAGTAGAGGGGGAGAAACATCATAAGATCCAACTATAATAGCAAAGCTCGCGATACATCAAGATCGTACCGCCTCAAGAACACGAGAGAGAGAGAGAGAGAGAGAGAGAGAGAGAGAGAGAGAGATCAAACACATAGCTACTAGTACATACCCTCAGCCCCGAGGGAGAACTACTCCCTCCTCGTCATGGAGAGCACCGGGATGATGAAGATGGCCACCGGAGAGGGATTCCCCCTCCGGCAGGGTGCCCGAACGGGTCTAGATTGGCTTTCGGTGGCTACGGAGGCTTCTGGCGGCGGGATTCCAGATCTATTGTGTTCCCCGATAGTTTTAGGGTATATGGATATATATAGGCGGAAGAAATACATCAGGGGAGCCACGAGGGGCCCACGAGGGTGGAGGGCGCGCCCAGGGGGTGGGTGCGCCCCCTGCCTCGTGCCTTCCTCGTTGCTTCCCTTACATACACTCCAAGTCTTCTGGGTTGCTTCCGTTCCAAAAATAGGTCCCGTGAAGTTTCAGGTCAATTGGACTCCGTTTGATTTTCCTTTTCTGTGATACTCTAAAACAAGGGAAAAATAGAAACTGGCACTGGGCTCTGGGTTAATAGGTTAGTCCCAAAAATCATATAAAATAGCATATAAATGCATATAAAACATCCAATGTTGATAATATAATAGCATGGAACAATCAAAAATTATAGATACGTTGGAGACGTATCAGCATCCCCAAGCTTAATTCCTGCTCGTCCTCGAGTAGGTAAATGATAAAAACAGAATTTTTGATGTGGAATGCTACCTAACATATTCATCATGTATTTCTCTTTATTGTAGCAAGAATATTCATATCTATAAGATTCAAGACAAAAGTTTAATATTAACATAAAAATAATAATACTTCAAGCATACTAACTAAGCAATCATGTCTTCTCAAAATAACATGGCCAAAGAAAGTTCATCCCTACAAAATCATATAGTTTAGTCATGCTCCATTTTCTTCACACAAGAATGCTCTCATCATGCACAACCCCGATGACAAGCCAAGCAATTGTTTCATACTTTAGTAATCTCAAACCTATAAACTTTCACGCAATATATGAGCGTGAGCCATGGACATAGCACTATGGGTGGAATAGAATATGATGATGGGGGTTATGTGGAGAAGACAAAAAAAGGAGAAAGTCTCACATCAACGAGGCTAATGAATGAGCTATGGAGATGCCTGTCAACTGATGTTAATGCAAGGAGTAGGGATTGCCATGCAACGGATGCACTAGAGCTATAAATGTATGAAATCTCAACAAAAGAAACTAAGTGGGCGTGCATCCAACTTGCTTGCTCACGAAGACCTAGGGCACTTGAGGAGGCCCATTGTTGGAATATACAAGCCAAGTTCTATAATGAAAAATTCTCACTAGTATATGAAAGTGACAAAACAAGAGACTCTCTATCATAAAGATCATGGTGCTACTTTGAAGCACAAGTGTGGAAAAAGGATAGTAGCATTGTCTCTTTTATTTTTTTATTTTTTTATTTGGCCTTTCTCTTTTTTTATTTGGCCTTTCTTTCTTTATTTGGCCTTTCTTTTTTTTGGGACAATGCTCTATTAATGATGATCATCACACTTCTATTTATTTACAACTCGATACTTAGAACAAGATATGACTCTATATGAATACCTCCGGCGGTGTACCGGGATAGCAATGATGCATGAGTGACATGTATGAAAGAACTATGAACGGTGGCTTTGCCACAAATACAATGTCAACTACATGATCATGCAAAGCAATATGACAATGATGAAGCGTGTCATAATAAACGAAACGGTGGAAAGTTGCATGGCAATATATCTCGGAATGGCTATGGAAATGCCATAATAGGTAGGTATGGTGGCTGTTTTGAGGAAGATATAAGGAGGTTTATGTGTGAAAGAGCGTATCATATCACGGGGTTTGGATGCACCAGCGAAGTTTGCACCAACTCTCAATGTGAGAAAGGGCAATGCACGGTACCGAAGAGGCTAGCAATGATGGAAGGGTGAGAGTGCGTATAATCCATGGGCTCAACATTAGTCATAAAGAACTCACATACTTATTGCAAAAATCTACAAGTCATCAAAAACCAAGCACTACACGCATGCTCCTAGGGGGATAGGTTGGTAGGAAAAGACCATCGCTCGTCCCCGACCGCCACTCATAAGGAAGACAATCAAATAACACCTCATGTTTCAAATTTGTTACACAACATTTACCATACGTGCATGCTACGGGGCTTGCAAACTTCAACACAAGTATTCCTCGAATTCACAACTACCCAACTAGCACAACTTTGATATCACTATCTCCATATCTCAAAACAATCATCAAGTATCAAACTTCTCTTAGTATTCAATGCACTTTATATGAAAGTTTTTATTATATCCATCTTGGATGCCCATCATATTAGGACTAGTTTCATAACCAAAGCAAATTACCATGCTGTTATAAAGACTCTCAAAATATAAGTGAAGCATGAGATTTCATCTATTTTTACAAAATAAAACCACCACCGTGCTCTAAAAATATATAAGTGAAGCACTAGAGCAAATGACAAACTACTCCGAAAGATATAAGTGAAAATCAATGAGTAGTCGAATAATTATGCAACTATATGAAGACTCTCTAACATTAAAGAATTTCAGATCTGGGTATTTTATTCAAACAGCAAGCAAAGCAAAAGAAAATGACATTCTAAGAATAGCAAACATCATGTGAAGAAGCAAAAACTTAGGATCAACCGAAACTAACCGATAGTTGTTGAAGAAGAAAGGTGGGATGCCAACCGGGGCATCCCCAAGCTTAGAAGCTTGAGACTTATTGAAATATTATCTTGGGATGCCTTGGGCATCCCCAAGCTTGAGATTTTGTGTCTCCTTAATTCCTCTCATATCACGGTCTCCCTAAATCTCAAAAGCTTCATCCACACAAAACTCAACAAGGACTCGTGAGATAAGTTAGTATGAACCATTGCCAAAACCTTATCATACTCTACTATAGCAAATCACTAAAATTATTATTCAGAATTGCATACTAAATGCCTCTGCATATTTAATAGCCCTGTCCTAAAATAGAATCATTAAAGAAGCAAACATATGCAAACAATGCAAACATAACAGCAATCTGTCTAAACAGGATAGTCTGTAAAGAGTGCAGCAAGATCCAAACTTCCCTAACTCAAAAAATTATGAAAGAAAATTCCCAATGTAGTAAATTTATCATATCTTAATATGAAAAAGGTTTCAACATTTTATCACATTCTGACTTTTCTAGGGAATTATTGCAACAGCAGTAAACTTTCTGTTTTCAAACAGCAACATGAAGACTTGTAACATAGGCATAGTAAAGACTATCAATGCCACTTTTATTGAAATAAAAGATGCAAAACATTGTTCTAAATAACAGCAAGCAAATCCTAACAAAATAAATTGACGCTGCAAGCAAAACACATATCATGTGGTGAATAAAAATATAGCTCCAAGTAAAGTCACCGATGGAAGTAGACGAAAGAGGGGATGCCTTCCGGGGCATCCCCGAGCTTAGGCTCTTGGTTGTCCTTGAATATTACCTTGGGGTGCCTCGGGAATCCCCAAGCTTAGACTCTTGCCACTCCTTATTCCATAGTCCATCGAATCTTTACCCAAAACTTGAAAACTTCACAACACAAAACTTAACAGAAAACTCGTAAGCTCCGTTAGTATAATAAAGCAAATCACCATCATAAGATACTGTAATGAACTCATTCTAAATTCATATTGGTGTAATATCTACTGTATTCCAACTTCTCTATGGTTCATACCCTCCGATACTACGCATAGATTCATCAAAATAAGCAAACAACACGATGAAAACAGAATCTGTCAAAAACAGAACAGTCTGTAGTAATCTGGATCAAACGTATACTTTTGGAACTCATAAAATTCTCAAATAAATTGGTGGACCTGAGGAATTTATCTATTAATCATCTTCAAAAAGAATTAACTAAATAGCACTTTCCAAATAAAAATGGCAGCAAATCTCGTGAGCGCTAAAGTTTCTGTTTTTTACAGCATGATCAACAAGACTTTCCCCAAGTCTTCCCAACGGTTCTACTTGGCACAAACACTAAATTAAACATAAAAACTCAATAGTAACAGAGGCTAGATAAATTATTTATTTCTAAACAGGAACAAAAATCAATGAACCAAAATAAAGTTGGTTTGCCTCCCAACAAGCGCTATCGTTTAACGCCCCTAGCTAGGCATGATGATTTCAATGATGCTCATATAAAAGATAAGAATTGTAACATAAAGAGGGCATCATGAAGAATATGACTAGCACATTTAAGCCTAACCCACTTCCTATGCATAGGGATTTTGTGAGAAAACTACTTGTGGGAACAAGAATCAACTTGCATAGGAAGGTAAAACAAGGATAACTTTAAAACTTTAAGCACATAGAGAGGAAACTTCATATTATTGCAATTCCTACAAGCATATATTCCTCCCTCATAATAATTTTCAGTAGCATCATGAATGAATTCAACAATATAACCAGGACCTAAAGCATTATTTTCATGATCTACAAGCATAGAAAATTTACTACTCTCCACATAAGCAAATTTCTTCTCATGAATAATAGTGGGAGCAAACTCAACAAAATAACTATCATGTGAGGCATAATCCAATTGAAAACTAAAATCATGATGACAAGTTTCATGGATATCATTATTCTTTATAGCATACAAGTCATCACAATAATCATCATAGATAGCAACTTTGTTCTCATAATCAATTGGAACCTCTTCCAGAATAGTGAATTCATCACAAAATAAAAGTCATGACCTCTCCAAATCTACTTTCATCAATATAATCATCATAAATAGGAGGCATGCTTTCATCATAATAAATTTGCTCATCAAAACTTGGGGGACAAAAAATATCATCTTCATCACACATAGCTTCCCCAAGCTTGTGGCTTTGCATATCATTAGCATCATGGATATTCAAGGAATTCATACTAACAACATTGCAAGCATGCTCATCATTCAAATATTTAGTGCCAAACATTTTAATGCATTCTTCTTATAACACTTTGGCACAATTATCAGACTCCTTATTTTCATGAAAGATATTAAAAATATGAAGCATATGAGGTACCCTTAACTCCATTTTTTGTAATTTTCTTTTATAAACTAAACTAGTGATAAAACAAGAAACAAAAAGATTCGATTGCAAGATCTAAAGATATACCTTCAAGCACTCACCTCCCTGGCAACGGCGCCAGAAAAGAGCTTTACGTCTACTACACAACCTTCTTCGTGTAGACGTTGTTGGGCCTCCAAGTGCAGAGGTTTGTAGGACAGTAGCAAATTTCCCTCAAGTGGATGACCTAAGGTTTATCAATCCGTAGGAGGCGTAGGATGAAGATGGTCTCTCTCAAGCAACCCTACAACCAAATAACAAAGAGTCTCTTGTGTCCCCAACACACCCTACAATGGTAAATTGTATAGGTGCACTAGTTCGGCGAAGAGATGGTGATACAAGTGCAATATGGATAGTAAATAATAGTTTTTGTACTCTGAAAATATAAAAATAGTAAGGTAACTAATGATAAAAGTGAGTACAAACGGTATTGCAATGTGTCGAAACAAGGCCTAGGGTTCATACTTTCACTAGTGCAAGTCCTCTCAACAATAATAACATAATTGGATCACATAACTATCCCTCAACATGCAACAAAGAGTCACTCCAAAGTCACTAATAGCGGAGAACGAACGAAGAGATTATGGTAGGGTACGAAACCACCTCAAAGTTATTCTTTCTAATCAATTCGTTGGGCTATTCCTATAAGTGTCACAAACAGCCCTAGAGTTCGTACTAGAATAACACCTTAAGACACAAATCAACCAAAACCCTAATGTCACCTAGATACTCCAATGTCTCCTCAAGATCGTACCACCTCAAGAACATGAGAGAGAGAGAGATCAAACACATAGCTACTGGTACATACCCTCAGCCCCGAGGGAGAACTACTCCCTCCTTGTCATGGAGAGCACCGGGATGATGAAGATGGCCACAGGAGAGGGATTCCCCCTCCGGCAGGGTGCCAGAACGGGTCTAGATTGGCTTTCGGTGGCTACGAAGGCTTCTGGCGGCGGAACTCCCGATCTATTGTGTTCCCCGATAGTTTTAGGGTATATGGATATATATAGGCGGAAGAAATACATCAGGGGAGCCACAAGGGGCCCACAAGGGTGGAGGGCGCACCTAGGGGGGTGGGCGCGCCACCGTGCCTCGTGCCTTCATCGTTGCTTCCCTTACGTACACTCCAAGTCTTCTGGGTTGCTTCCGTTCCAAAAATAAGTTCCATGAAGTTTCAGGTCAATTGGACTCCGTTTGATTTTCCTTTTCTGTGATACTCTAAAACAAGGGGAAAACAGAAACTGGCACTGGGCTCTAGGTTAATAGGTTAGTCCCAAAAATCATATAAAATATCATATAAATGATATAAAACATCCAAGGTTGATAATATAATAGCATGGAACAATCAAAAATTATAGATACGTTGGAGACGTATCAATGACCCGGACAGGGAGATGCTTGATATCATCCACGATGGAGGCGAAGGAGGAGGATGTCCCTATGAGGACGGGCAGGTGGAAGACTTGGATCCCACCTAGTCCAGCAACAACTAATAGCGGCAGTCCTACACTCAGACGACTACGCAACAGTCCTACAACCAGACTAGGCTGGGCACACAACAATTACATCATTGGGCCACTGGACAATAGTAGTCGGAGAGGGAGGAGGATAAGGAGGAGGAGGGGGAGGACAACGAGGATGATGATCCAGATGATACACCCGGTGATCTGAAGAAGAAGGGTAGAGGATAAAGCTTCAACATGCAGGAGGACTAGTTGTTGTGCGATGCATGGTTGGCCACTAGCCTCGATCCTCTTCATGGCACGAAGAAAAAGGGCATAACCTTTTGGAAGAACATTCACATATGATTCCATGAACACAATCATTTCGTGCCCTACCTGACGCGATCATCTGCAACCGTGAATGGAAGTCTCTCAACCATCGATGGCCATCCAAGAGGTCGTGTCCAAGTATTGCGGGTACTTGAAGCATCTCACCACACAGTGGCCT